>NC_046168.1:56956462-57146462 GCF_011064425.1 Rattus rattus | reverse complement strand
TCCTCAGGTTGTGGCGACCCCCACCACAAATTACTTGGCTGCTACTTCACAACTGTAATTTTTGCTACTGTTATGAGTTGTAATGTAAATATCTGATATGTGACACACACCCCCCACAAGGGTTCGTGATCCACAGGTTGAGGATCTCTGCCCTGAGCAGGACTTTTGCCCACTTCCCTCAACACCCAGGGGTCCAGATTCCAGAGGGACCGTCCTTGTCCATGTTGTTAAATTTTTGAAAATGACAACAAACCTTTGAGTTTCAGGTTTACTTTTGGCAGGACGTGACAGGTTTTATCTCTGACCACAGCTAAGTCTATTATTATTATTATTATTATTATTATTATTATTATTATTATCATCATCATCATCATCATCATCATCATCGTCGTCGTCGTCGTCATCGTTGTCGTTGTTGTTGTTACAAAAATATTCTGAAAAATGTCTTCTGTCACTGAGCTGAAGAAACCATGGCAACAAGGGGGACTATTAGGGAATTTAAAAGCAAAAGATCCATGCTGAAGTTCTCAATGCCCCGGATGATGAACCCTGAGGCGGCTGCTGGCTCATGAGAACCTTCTGAGAAGTGAATTAACCTGGGGAGTATTGGGAATTTGAAAAGTATAAAAGCACATGGCCTCTCTCCTCATAGCGGAATCTGGTCAACCATTGGGCAAACAGTTTCTCATCCATGAACTAAATGCCTTTGATTCTTCAAAGGATAGCTCACTTTCTTTTCGTATGGAATTGTAGTTCACTTCTTGCACAGTCCTCTGGACGGCGTCCAGAATGTGCTTCTGACTGGCATGACTCCACCCTCCAAGACAGACCTCAGCTGGCAACCTGGCTGAAGAAAGCCAAATGGATAGCCACCTGGGGAAGGAGATGGGGTGACCAGATGTGAGCCGGTCTCTAGTCAGGAAATAGTTGGTAACCATTAACTAAGTTAAATTTTTAAAATTATGTTTGTTTATAAAGAAATGTGCATATATATATATATATAGCCATGTATTTATTTAGTGTGAGTTGCGTGTGTAAGCCAGTGGTTCTATTATTATTATTATTATTATTATTATTAATTTTATTTGTTTACATTTCAAATGTTATCCCCCTTTCCGGTCTCCCCTCCACTCACCCCCTACCCCATCTCCAAGCCAGCGGTTCTTAACCAGTAGATCATGATCCCCTTGTGGGGTCAAATGACCCTTTCACGGGGTTCACATGCCAGATAACTTGCACACCAAATATTTATATTACGACCCATTACAGTGACACAATGACAGTTATGAAGTAGCAACAAAAATAATTTTATAGCTGGGGGTCACCACAGCACAAGGAACTGTATTAAAGGGTCGCACGCAGCATTAGTAGGAAGTTGAGAACCGCTAGAGTGACCAAATGTCGCAGCTGGAGTGTAGAGGTCAAAGGACAACTTTCAGGAGCTGGTTCTCTCTTCACCCTGTGGATTCCAGGAATCCAACTGAAGAAGCCGGGCTTGCCAGGGGCACCTTCCACCACTGAGGCATCGCACTGGCCCTAAGTCTTCATTTGTTTGTTTGTTTTTTCTTTTAATTCTGTGTAGGTGTTTTGCCCACGTGTATATCTGTATACCATTTGTATGCCTAGTGTTAACAGTTGTGAGCCACCATGTGGATTCTGAGAACCCAATTCCCATTCTCTGGAAAAATCAGCCAGTACTCTCAGCCACAGAGCCATGTCTCTAGCCCGTTTAGCAAAATAATAAAATGGGCTGAGGACTATCTGCTTGACCAGCCTGTTGGTATCAATTCTGTTCCAAGTATTACTTCCCCACCATCTCCTTGCTCAGATATATATATATATATATATTAAGGTGAACATCATAAGCCCCTGTGTCGAGGTAATACTGTGGCTCAGTCACCTAACTAATGATGGTCACAGCCCAGCCACTGTGGGTGCTAGCTCAGGAAATCTGAGCCAGTCTCAGATTACCCACTCGGCAGATGGTCTGTTCTGTGAGACAGTCTCAACCGAGAGGCACATCGATGCCTCTCGAAAAACCTGACCAAGTCAGTAGCCTAGGATCTGACTCTGCTGGCTGGCTCACGGAGGTTCCCCTGCATGGACCTTGGAGAGTCTGACACACGCTCACACCGCTGGGACATGAACGGTTGGCGAGACTGCAGCCAGCAAGGGGCACTCTGCTGTGCTTGACTTTGGATTTCAGGGGGCGATTCTTCTTTGGCCCCAGAGAATGACGCACACAGCTCGGTCAAGTTCAAGGCCAGCTGTAGAGAGGTCACCTGATGTAGAAGTTTAGCCTTGGCTGTCCCTTCTCTTTCCATCTGGAGGCCCTGGGTGGCAGTGCTTTCTCCTCACAATTTAAGCAAGCAAGAAAGCCGTGGGGTGGGGGTGGGGGGGGGGGGGTGGGGGGGGGTGGGGGAGGAGGGGACTGACTGCTCTTCCAGAGGTCCCAAGTTCAATTCCCAGCCACCACATGGTGGCTCACAACCATCTGTTATGAGATCTGATGCCCTCTTCTGATGTGTCTGAAGAGAGCTACGGTGGACTTGTATAAATAAATCTTTAAAAGGAAAAAAAAGAAGAAGGGCAGAGAGATGATTGAGTCATCCCAAACCCTCCTCCACTGAAACCCTGGGAAGGCCTTACCCCCACTGAAGCTAGTTAGCTAGTAAGGAGGTAACAAGCTGGAGTCGATAGCACCCACGTTTCACCCTGGCTCATGCAGAGTGTCACTGTAACTCAATGCTCTGGGGGCATCCCTCTTGACACATGCAGGAATGCAAGTGAGACGCACCCCAAGTCCACCCACTGACCTACTCTCACCTCGGGCACTAACCTTCTCTTCTTAGTAATGACATCTCTTATGTTAAATACGACCAGTCACCGGAAAACCTCAGGAAACGACTCTCTGGAGGTTCCCTAAGGGCTCTGAGAAATAGGAAGTAAACGGGACTTCCCCTGAGCTGAAGCAAATACCAGGACTGAAGAAATTCCTAGCCCCACACTCAAATCCCTTCCATCCCCAAAGGCCATGGTATCTCTGTGGAGACGACATCCGAGGCCTAGTAGGTCCCCAGATCTGCAGGGCAGTTAAGGCCTATGCTCTCTGTTTGGAGGAATGTGGTACGAATGCCTGTGGGCTCCTGCTTGATGTAGACAAGGACCTCCATACTGGGATGGAGCGGTCATGAGTGAGTGTACAGCATCTGCAGTGATTGAACAGACAGAAGGACAGTTTCAGAAAATGGAACCCACCCTTCCCCTCACCGCACCCACCCCAGAATTCACGCCCATCACTCTCCTTTGTAATTCTAACACTGACATCACTTCTTCATTCCTCAGCTCGGGGGCAGCATGGTGCCTCTCTGTGCCTGTGGAGTCTTTGCAGTTCCTATTTCACCATGGCTCAGTCCCACCAAATGCACCTTGACTGTCTACCATGGCTGCCCTTGACCAGATGTTCCCCGTCCCTCAGTCTCATCTTCTGTCTCATGGTCCCTCCTTCACTCCTGGGCTTTTTTTTTTTTTTCTATTCTTTTTTTCGGAGCTGGGACTGAACCCAGGGTCTTGCGCTTGCTAGGCAAGCGCTCTACCACTGAGCCAAATCCCCAACCCCACTCCTGGGCTTTTTTAAGAGAGCACTGGCCTTTGATGACCAACCTACCCAGCACCCTCTGCTGCTATCTGCAGACAACCAATCCTAGCCTAGGCTGGTCCAGCTCAGTCAGTGCCTTCTCTCCCCTCTGCCCAGGAGCCTTGGTTGCTGACTACTTTTCCTGGGTAGTTTTAACAAACAGTACATGCGCTTGGGAGAGCTAAAGGAAAGAATGAACTGGCATTTCTGGGGTTCACAAGGAGTGGACTTTCGGAAAAGGGTTGTTCAGAGTAGGTTACAAGAAACAATTGACCCAACGAAGTCAGATCCTACTTCCTCTAGACCTCAAAGGTCTAGAAGAAAGGAATGGCAGTTGTCCACACTGATCCCCTGAACTCCATTCCTGTTATACCTTAGTTATCATAGCCCTGAGCACCGGCTGAGATACTGACATTCCAACAGGAATTAAGGCAGTAAAAGTCTGTGCTGGGCCCATAGGACAAAGAGTCAAAGGGCTCTGAGGCAAGACAGCAGGAGCCTCTGGTGCCCCTGACCCCTGTGGCGCAGTGGCCGAAGGGCCCACAATGTCCCTGTCAACTTGCGGGCGACTTCACTGTGGCTTTATGCTAACAGGGCTGGGTTAGGACATTTTGGTTCTGATTAGAACTTACTGGTCATAGAATGTGGGGATGTAGTCCTTCTGCTTTTGCTCCCACTAGTTTGCCTGGGGCAGAACTGTAAAGTGAGTGGTTTAGAGTAGAGTAGAGTCCTGGGGACTAGAAGTCCAACATTGTGGTGTTAGTAAGGCTGAGGGAGAGAGAGCCTCTCCCATGCTCTCTCGGGAGCTCCTCGTATTTTGTGGGCAATCTTTGGACTTCCTTGGCTGGTAGGGAGTCAACTGCCTCTGTGTCTCTGCCTTTCACATGGTGTCCTCACTGGGCACGTCCCTTTTCAGCTCGAGTGTAGCTCAGCGGTAGAGCAACTTGCCTAGCATGTGTGTACACGCACACACACACTCACACTCCCCTCTTTATAAGGACATAGGTTGCTATGAAGGCTTAATCTTTTCTAATGACTTAATCCGACTTTAACTGTACCTGCAGTGATATTTGTCTCCAAATAAGGTCACACTGTGTGTGTTTGGACTTTGACGTGTGAAATTCCGGAATGATACAATTCAACCCATCACTGTGCGACTGATCTGGTCCTCCTTAGGAGCTCGCTCATATTGTGTGGTATGTATAATGGGAGGGGCTTGGATATACTTGGTACAGCCCAGCACGGCAGGTAATCTTTTTATTTTGTCAATTATTTTTAATGTACGGAGCATCTACGAGTATGTGTGCACCATATGCATGCAGTACCTATGGAGAGCAGAAGGGGGCGTCATATCTCCTTGAACTGGAGTTACTAACCATTGTGAGCTGCCATGTGGGTACTGGAGGGTCAAACCTGGGTCTTGTGGAAGAGCAGACAGAGCTCTTAAGTGTTGAGCCATCTCTCAGCCCTCTGACTGCACTTACCAGCCAAGTGAGCCAGGGGACCCTCAGATTAAACATTGTTCTGCAGGTACCGTGAGGATGTTTCAGAATAAGGCCTTCCTGAGACTCAGAACAACCGACCAGTCTCTGAGTGTGAGTGGCTATTGTCCAAGCCACACAAAAAACGAGAGACCTTGTCCTGCTTCACTATTTGAACCGGGTCACCTCATCTCATCCTTCTCTCTCCTGGGGTTGGAACTGACTTTATAACTCCCCGAGCCGCAGTTTTCAAATCATTCCAAACTATAGTGCTGGCAGATGTGGGTCTTCAGTTTACAGATTGCTAGTGAGGGGCTTCTCAGCCACCATACTCGTGCAAGCCAAGTGTGTGTGTGCACGCGTGCGTACCTGCATGCGTGCGTACACACATGCTTAACATTTATGCCTAAACTTTATATATTGGCCCTGTTTCTCTAGAACTCTGACTAATGTACTGAGTTTTAAAAAGAGATGTTTCTGCACAAACTATTCACTTCTCTGGGAAAAAGAAAATCTGATCTCCCTGCTTCCACGTCTGGATAAAGTGAGTTTACGGTGGAAGAGATGACGTAAGTAAGCTACTTATGGCTTCAGGAAGCTCCTGATCCTTAGGCACGATGCCCCAGGCTAGCTCCCTTCCAGGAAATGCCCCTTCTCTTCCTGGTTGCTACTTGGCCTGCTGGCATTGATGCTTTGGTGGGAGAGCTCAAGCTATTGTCTTTGTTTCTGGGCTCAGGATTGTACTTGCCTTCTCTGCTCTTTGAGGTAACTCATGGTGCTGTTCCTCATGGGGTCCTGGCCCCTGAGAGTCCACCCAGTAGCACAAAGGAGCAGGACTAATGGCTACCCTGTCCCTTCTCCACCTGAACTGGTTTCTCAACGCTCAGAAATGAAAGTCTTCATAATCAGCTTCCACCCAAGCGGTCTAGCCCAGGATTGATCGGGCTGAGGCTGGAGTGGAGGAATGGGGTGGGGTGGGGTGGAGGGGTGGTTTCAATATACCAAGAAAGATGCAGCCCTCTGGCTGAATCCTTAGGGACTCAGAGAAAACCTACCAAGAGCTACAACAGGCACATGCTTTGCTCGAGGGAACAGATAGAAGCCCTCCTCCTCCCCACTTGTGCCCCACCTCCTGCCCTGCTCCCCCCCCCCCACCCCCTCCTCCTCAGGAGAGGGAGGGAACAGGAAGAGGGGGAGGAGGGGAAGCAGGATGGGGGAGGGCAGGAGGGGGAGAGCAGGAGGAGAGAGTGCAGGAGGGAGAGGTAGGAGGGGGAGAGCAGGAGGGGGAGGTAGGAGGGGGAGAGCAGGAGGGGGAGAGCAGGAGGAGAGAGCAGGAGGGGGGGGAGAGCAGGAGGGGGAGAGCAGGAGGGGGAGAGCAGGAGGAGAGAGCAGGAGGGGGAGGGCGGGAGGGGGAGGCAGGGAGGGGAGGGGAGGAAGGGGAGAGCAGGAGGGGGGAGAGCAGGAGGAGAGGGGCAGGAGGGGGAGGAGGGGAGAGCAGGGGGGGGAGGCAGGGGGGGGGGAGGGGGGGAGAGCAGGAGGAGAGAGCAGGAGGGGAGGGCAGGAGGGGGAGAGCAGGAGGGGGGAGGCCGGGAGGGGAGAGAGGGAGGGGGAGGGCAGGAGGGGAGAGCAGGAGGGGAGGTAGGGAGGGGAGAGCAGGAGGGGGGGGAGAGCAGGAGGGAGAGGTGGGAGGGGGAGAGCAGGAGGGGGAGAGCAGGGGGAGAGCAGGAGGGGAGGGCAGGAGGGGGGAGGAGGGGGGGGAGAGCAGGAGGGGAGAGCAGGGAGGGGAGGAGGGGAGGAGAGCAGGAGGGGGAGAGCAGGAGAAGAGAGCAGGAGGGGGAGAGCAGGATGGGGAGGGCAGGAGAAGAGAGCAGGAGGGGGAGAGCAGGAGGAGAGAGCAGGAGGGGGAGAGCAAGATGGGGGAGGGCAGGAGGGGGAGAGCAGGAGGGGAGGTAGGAGGGGGGAGAGCAGGAGGGGGAGAGCAAGAGGGGGGAAGAACAGACAGGGGAGGAGAGCAGAGGTGGGAGAGCAGCTTCTTTTGGGTGCCCTAGAAACAGCCAAGGAGGCAACAAAAGAGACCTGATGACATTTCTGGTTCTCGAGAGTCCCTGAATCTGCCGATGCCTCTAGCAAGGAAGCAGCTTTGAAGGCCTGATCCCACTGAACCAGGAATCCTGCAGAATCAAGAAGAAAACCAAACCCTCGTCTCCACACTCACCCCAAGGCACCACCATCCACACTTCAAAAGAAGACTTTTGAGACACAAGCAACGTGAAGAGAAACAGAAGCTGGAAAGAATTCGGAATGTTTACTCCCAAGTCCTACTCTGGCTCTCGAGCCCTTTGGATCACCAGCCTCTGTGACCGTGGCCTTTCGTGAGCTGCAGCAGGACAGTCCCACAGCCACATCCCCAGTGTCTCCTGAGACTCTGCAATGTGAACACTCAGTCACAGCAACTCTTAGCCAGCACACACTGTGTGCACAGCCCTGCCACACAGCCAGCTAAGGCCTCCCTGCCTCCGTTTCTCATAGGAGAAAACTCTATGGGGAAGACACTTTTGACCCGGTTTTGGAGGAGGAAATGGAGGTACAGAGAGCTGGGATGACTTGCCCAAGGACACATGGAAAGCTGAGACTTTCTGTTGAGCATCCATGGCTTGACTTCTCCTTGCCCTGGTGATACGTCTTAGAAAGAAGAATGAGTGTTTAAGTCTTTGATGAGGACTTTGAAGGATAAGTCAGTAGAGATGACTGGCTTTTGGTCATAAGGAACGCTGGGGCTTTGTTAGTGTACATTCCGATCGTAATTGAGTATTACACACATTTGTGGGCTTCACTAAGATGATTTCATGTATGCCCACAATGCATTTCAATCTCTGTTATCCTCTCTCCCCCTCTAACTCCTTCCTCTCTAACTCCCCTTTTCTGTTTTCTTCATGTCCCCACTCCCACCACCACCCCATCCAGTGAGTTTCATTAGGAATGTTTGCAAGAAGCTGGGTGGCAGTGGTGTCACACGCCTTGCATCCCAGTACTCAGGAGGCAGAGGCAGGCCGATCTCTGAGTTCAAGGCCACCCTGATCTACAGGACAGACAGCCAGGGCTACACCGAGAAACTGTCTTGAAAAAAAAAGGGGGGGGATGTTTACGAGAACATAGGAGAGGGTCCATTTGCTGGGACATGGGCACTTAACCCCTGGAGATGTTAGTCCCTCCAACAACCATTGACCATTAGAGAAATACTCAGGGGACAGCCATGAGTCCCCCCTCCTTCTATAACAAGGTATTAGCAGTCCCAGCCTTGTGTAAGTAACCACAGCTGCTGACGCTTCACGAGTGTAGTGACCAAGTCATGCTTGGAAGTCAGCGGTCTACCCAGCGTCCTCTGCTTCCTCCAGCTCCTACATTCACTCATCCTTTCTTCAGCAGCCTTCCCTCAGCCTTGGAGAAGGTAATACAGATGTCTCATTTCTGACTGGGCATTCGGTCATTTATTTATTCTCACTCTGACCAGTCACGGGTCTCTGCTGTCACCACGGAGCACCTCGCAAAGCGACTTCTCTCACCAAAGCCAGCAGCAGCACTAAATGTGTGGGCACAAACCCAGCTATTTAGAGGGCCATTTGATAGTAGCACCATTTGCTCTCAGTAAAACAACAATAGTAGCTTCCTCACTAGGGCTTACGTCCTCTCTAGCCACGGGTCTCTGATGGGGTTCACAGTACCAACACCGAATTCCTCGCAACGGGAAGAGCATGAACTCCAGTCCGTGACAGACTAGCCACGATTGCCTCAGTGTGCCTGTCTTGTCTACCTGGTCGGCATTGTCCCATGAAGGTCCACAGCTGAGTTGATAACAGTCCCACTGCCACCCCCCAGTCTGTAGAATGTGTCCCCGCACTTGTTCCACCAGCGAGGCATGTAGCATCTTCAGTAATATGGCTTCACCACCTAGCTCCGGTGGCACTCGGCAACAGCGCCTGTGTTGTTTGGGGGACCTTACTGACCAATAGTTCAGAGGGAGGAGTTTTCATTTAATAACCTCTGGCTTCTAGGAGCAGCTTTATCTGTTTAAATTATTTACTTTTTTTTCTGATCAGGTTATTAAGTGTCGGATTTCTTTATAGCTCTCTCATACGTCATTAATTTTGCCTGACCCCTCCCCCATCTCCCCATCTCTCTCCCCACGTAAACTTTCCACACACCAGTATTTCCCTCCTTCACGGATATTTTATCCCTTCTCGTGGGACTGTTTCTACTTTCCCGAGGTCCACACACACTCACTCCCACATAAATAGCACTTGCGTCGAAGCTAGAAGCCAGGATACACACACGAGAGAGAACATGAGATGTGTTCCTTAGCCTGAGTTACTTAGTGTAATATATTATCTTCTGGTTATACCCCTTCTCCTAAAAAGTATATAATTTCACTTTTACAGCTGAAAAAAATCCATTGTCTATACATATCATATTCTAGCTCCCCATTCATCAGTTAATAGATGTCTTGTTTTATAAATACGAAGAAGCCAGGGATGTGTTTGGTAGAAGCTCGGTATGGTGCAGGCCCATGCTGAGACATCCCTTCCCCCTAAGGGACCAGCCACACAAAGGCAAAGTATAGAATAGAGTTTACTTAGGGGATGGGGAGGGGAGTTGAGGGGAGGGGGAGGGGAGGAGAGAGAGAGAGAGAGAGAGAGAGAGAGAGAGAGAAGAGGAATAGAAGAGTAGAGGCCAGCCATGAGCACATGGAGAGAGGGGGTAGGGGAATGGGGAGAGAAAGGGCAGAGGGGGAAGAGGGTAAGAGAGCAAGGGAACAAGAGAGAGAGGAGAGGACAAGCAGCCCATTTTATAGTGAGTACCTGTGGGGCGGGGCCCAGAAGGAAGGCCAACAAGGGACAAGTAAGCTGTTCCCATCTCCTTGATGCTGAGGGTGTAACAGCAATACGTACAGATGTGCCCGCATCCCTGTATCGGGAAAGTGAGTCCTTTCGGCCTATCCCCAGGGGTGAGACATCTGGGTTTATGGGCGTGCGATCTTTAGGCTTCTGAAACCTGCACACTGGTCTCCATGGTGGCTGTACCAGTCTGTGCTCACACTAACAGGAGTGAGCTCCCTGTAGGTTCACCGACATTCGCTATCTACTTTTACAGTAATCCGATCCGGGTACAATGGGACCTCAGTAGTTTTGGTTTTCATCTGCCTGGTGGCTACGTTTGTTGAATACTCATTTACTGGCCACTGAATCCTTTCTTCTGAGACATCTCGGTTTGGTTACTCAGCCCAGATTTTTATTAGGTTTGGGGGTTTTGTTTGTTTGTTTTTATCTCCTTGTTTTGATTGTTTCCCCATTTGTGTGTGTGTGTGTGTGTGTGTGTGTGTGTGTGTGTGTGTGTGTTACTAAATACCAATCCCCCATTAGATATATCTGGCAGGGATTCTCTGCAGCTCCATTGGGCCGTGTCTTTGCTCCATTAACTGTTTTTCTTTGCTGTAAAAAAGCCTTTTAATCGCGCACGGTTCCATGTCAACCCTCTCCTGAGCGAAGGCAGTCCTGTGCGGAAACTCCTCATCTACATCAGCATCCCAGGAAGAACGCTCTCCTCATTTCTCTCCAGTTCTGTCAGGGTTTCAAGTCCGAGGTCTTTGATCCATTTGACACGGACTTTTGTGCAGCCCGAGAGATAAGGATCCATCATTCTTTCTACATTTGCCGAGGGGACCGTCTTTTCTCCAGTTCCTATCTCTGGCTTCTTTGTCAAAAATCCCATGGCTGCAGCTGTGGGCTTGGGTCTTGACCTTCTGCTATTATCCTTGATCTGTGCGTTTGTTTCTGTGCCAGACCTCGCTGTTTTCCTTGTGGCTCTGCAGTAAAACTTGAAACCAAGTGATCCCTCCACCAGCATTCTTTTTGCTTGGGGTGGCTTAAACTTTCAGGGTCCTTTCTGTTTCCGTGTGGATTCTAAGTTGTGTTGTTATTGTTTTGTTTTGTCGTGTTGTGTTGTTTTTGGGTTTTTGTTTGTTTGTTTGTTTGTTTTCTATTTCTGTGAAGAATAGTTTTGGAGCTTAGATGAGCTCTGCACTGACTCCCTAGGCTGATTTTGGTAGGATGGCCAGTATAATTCTCACGATCCATGAGCGTGGGGTCTTTCCGTCTCCTAGTGGCTTCGTCAATTTCCATCTCTGCTGTTTCGTTCTATTGAGCGTAAAGATATTTTACTTCCTTGGTGAGGTGGGTTGAGGGAGGATGTTTCTGGTTTTTGTTTTGTTTTGCTATTTTGAACGAGATTGTTGTCCTGGTTTCTCCCCCTTAGTGTGTTTGTCATATTAGTTTTGCATCCCACCATGTTACTGAAAGTGTTCAGCAGCTCTAAGAATTGGGTGGGAACTTCGAGTCTTTTAAGTTTACAGTCATATAGTTTACATACTTTTCCATTTCCTGTTTACAACCCTTTCATTTGCTTCTCCTGTCTTTGGCTCCCACCATATTCTCAAACTTCTCAACACTGCGTCTCTTTACTGAGGGGTCCCCAGGAGCCGCAGTTGCTGACCTACCCCAGCACCAGGAATCTTTTAAAAATGGCATCTTGCTTGTGCTCGCTTGCTTCCTTCTCTCTCTCTCTCTCTCTCTCTCTCTCTCTCTCTCTCTCTCTCTCTCTCTCTCTCTCTGTGTCTCTCTCTCTCTCCCCCTCTACCCTCTCAACTCCCTCCCCATGCCCTGAATAAACTCTACTCTAGACTATACAGTTGTATGGCTGGTCCTGCAGGGGAAGAGAAGCCTCATCATGGGCCCTCAGAGACACTCCCTATTTTTATACAACACAACACTTACCAGTGTAGAGCACCCAGTGTGACAAGGGAGGAGCTTTTTTGGGTCATTCTTCTGCCCTCACTATTTTCTGAAAGCTTTTTCCAGCTTTCCTCACATTATTCCACTGAGTCCCTGACGGACCATGCTCAACAGTTGTCTGATGTACCACATTCACCTTTGTTTGCTGACCTGTGTAGGCTGACCTGGAACTCCCGATCCTCCTTCTTATGCCCATGTGCTGAGGTCCTTCTGTCTTGGTTTCTCTAATGAGCACCACTGTGTCCAGTTCTACTGTCTCTTTAAAAAGAGGCTGTTGCTGTATTATATAGTTCACAAGGTGTGTTGGTTTGTATATGCTTGGCCCAGGGAGTGGCACTATTAGAAAGTGTGGCCTTGTTGGAGTAGGTGTGTCACTGTGGGTGTAGGCTATAAGACCATTATCCTAGCTGCCTGGAAGTCAGTATTCTGTTAGCAGCCTTCAGATGAAGATGTAGAACTCTCAGCTCCTCTTGCACCATGCCTCCCTGGATGCTGCCATGTTCCTGCCTTGATGATAATAGACTGAACCTCTGAACCTGTAAGCCAGCCCCAGTTAAGTGTTGTCCTTATCAGAGTTGCTTTGGTCATGGTGTCTGTTCACAGCAGTAAAACCCTAACAAGACACATGGCCAGGTCTTTTTACATTGCTGGACAGCCATCTTTGTCATTTAGCTCCAGAACTCATCTCACAAAACTGAAACTCGGGTCCCACTAGACACTAACCCCGCCACCCCCCTTCGCCTCCCTTCTAGCCCCTCCCTAACACCCCCCCCTCCTTTTAACACCCCCACCCTTATTTTTAACCCTGCCCCCCACCCTTCCTTTTAACCCCCGCCCCCACGCCCCTCCCTTCTAGCCCCCCCCCACAGTCTCTCCCTTCTAACCCTTCAGCAACATTGCTGATTCTTCTGACCACTGAGAGATCTTCTGAAAGTGGTATCACATTGGTTTATTGGTTTATTTCACTCAATATTGAAGGTCTGTCCATGCTGCAGCCAGGCAAACTTTATGTTTTCCGTGTTTGAAGAGGAGGCAGGAAAAAGGCGCTTTTGTTGTAAAGCATGGCGATCTTTTGGTAATTAAACTAACCCTGAGGGACTGAGGAGACGGTTCAGTGGGGAAAGTTCTCGTCATCATGCAAGATGAGAACTTGAGTTTGGACTCCCAGTACCCATGAGAAAGCTGTGTGTGGCAGTGTCTGCCTAAACCCCAGGACTGGAGAAACAGAGGCAGGAGAAGCTCAGAAACTTGCTAGTCAGACAGCAAGAGACGAGCCTCCGGTTCAGTGAGAGACCTGCCTCCAAAAAGCAAGGGGCAGGGCTGGCGAGATGGCCAGGTAAAGGTGTTTGCCGCCAGACCTGACTACGTGAGTTTGATCCCTGAGACCCATGTAGCTGAAGGAACTAATTTAATTGTCTCTCTCAGGTGGTCTTCAGACATCCATACTCACAGGAGGGCAGGCAGGTACATGCACATGCACACACACTTAAAATCAACAATAAATAAACGCCACTTCTAACAAATGTTTGAGTTAAGCAGAGAGGTTAAGGAGGACGCCCCCTATTTCAACTTCTGGCTTCCCCGGGTGTCTACACAGAAGAGCACACCTGTATGTACACACATAGAAATTCAGATCCTGTTTGCCCATTGTCAGCCTCTAGCCTGCGCACCGTTTGTATATAAATCTTCACATGGGCTTAGTGTAATTATTGATTGTCTTTACTAGTGGGGAAACTAAGTAGCCACATGGGTGGGGGCAGGCTTTGAGTTCTTTGCTAGTCCACGTTTGCTCAGCCGATGGATAAACAGAAATAGATATTGTAACTTCATCATCACAGGACAAACTCCAGAGAGGCAATGGGCTTGTTTTTTTAGACCAGGTCTTGTGGGTGGCTAGCAGTCGTTCTGTAGAGCAGGCTAACCTCAAACTCCCCGTGAGCTCTCCATTTCAGCCTCAGAATGCTGGCTGTGTGAGTATGCCTGACTTGTTTTCTCAATAAATTAGTATTTATTGTAAGTAAAATAGACTTGCAAGAGAGTTGCCAAGACTGTAGAGTGAGTTTACAGGTGTCCTCACCCAGCTCTGGCTTCCTTAACGTCCCACCTTCTGCTGAGAGCTTTGTCAAAGCTCGGACACCAATGTTAGTCCATTGCCACAAGCTAAACTCCAGGTGTTGTTTGGACCCCAGCAGTTTCCCATTTGTAGTCATTATGTCCTGTGTCAGGACTCCGCCATATTGCATCTAGATACCGCATCTCTGTCTCTGCTGGTCTGACGCTTTCTCAGACCGTTCGTCTTACACCACTTTGACGGTTTAAGAAGTCCTAGTCAGGGCTGGAGAGATGGCTCAGCAGTTAAAAGCACTGGCTGCTCTTGCAGAGGTCCTGAGTTCAATTCCCAGCAACCACATAGTGGCTCACAGCCATCTGTAATGAGATCCAGGGCCCTCTTCTGGTGTCTGAAGACAGCGACAGTGTACTCACATAAATAAAAATTGAAAAAAAAAATTAAAAAAAAGAAACTAAAAAAAAAAGTTCTAGTCAGATATCCTGTAGAGCTTGTGATGACTTGATTATTTCTTTAGAGTTAATTTTCATAACTAAACTGAGGTTACAGTTGGGGCTTTTTGTTTTGTTTCGTTGTTCTTTTGTTTTGTAATAAGGAGTATCACAGGGGTAAAATGCCCTCACTGTACCAGGTTGTGACAACCACATGGTGAGTGCGCAATGTCAACCCTTGGCTGCCTGCTGAGGTGCTACTTGCCAGTGTCTGAGTTGTTTTTCTCTTCAGTGAAACAAGGGACGGAGCCTGCGGGAGGCACCATAGCACCTGGCTGGCTGTTCCATGTACGAAGCAGATTGCGCCATTCTGATTCCACACTGGAGGACTCCTTCATTTCCAGGCGAGCAGAGGCTTTGGTTTCTGGTCACGGGCATTAAACGATACCAAGTCTCGTTTCTCTGAGCCTGATGTCAGCATCTACTCATCTTCCTGCCATGGTCTTTCTTACTTAGCCAGTTCCTTCACCTCTGAAATGGGACACGGTCACATTGGTCATGTTGGTTTGCGCTAGACTTTACTGCTCTAGTCCTCATCCCTACAGACAGAGTTCTTTTTCTTATCGGGTGCGTCTTGCCTCATCCTTTCATCTTTCGAGACTTTACAGCGTAGTCTGAGATGGGTATTTAATTGCTGCACAAATGGTAGGGCCGGCCTGTTTCTGGGGATCCCCCTGACGTGGAACTCAGGCAGTGACGTTACAGATTCTGTGTCATGGTCCTAATGCTATGTCCCTTACAATTTGTGAGGCAGCATACGGGGGTGCTGGTCCCCACAGTAACAAGGCAGTGACACTGTCTCGAAGGTGAAGGGATCATGAATGAGATTAGTGCCTTTGTAAACTAGAACCCAGGGACATCCAGTGTCCCTTCAGCCATGTGACATTACAGTAAAAACACCTTCAGTTGTCTATACATCAGGGGCTGGACTCCCTCGCCAGACACTGGCATGGCCAGCCCTCTGTCAGAACAGAGAGGAATAAATTCATTTTGTTTGAGCTGCTTGTTATAGTGGCTTGAACACACGAAGATAGTATGGAAGTCAATCTGGGAATCAAAGAAGCCCAAATTACTAATAATCAAGATTCACTTCCCCTAACATAAGCAAGGTCTCATGGGCCACAGCAGGACTGACATCACAGCAGTGGAAAGTCGTGGGCCTATTTTCCCAGACAGCCTCAAGTTATAGCCCAGGCTAGCCTGGAACTTACTATGTAGCACAGGCTGGCCACAAACTCATGATTTTCCTGCCTTCGTTATCCACGTGCTGGGATTACAGGTGTGCATCATCTCACCTAGGTAGAAGCTGCACTTTTTTTAACAGGAAAAGCTAAACCGGGTAGTAAGAATAAGTGTGGCCAGGAGTATTGGTATCTGATATACGCTGTCCTCTGACCTGTACAAGCAAGACATGGCTTGACATGAGCAGACGAAGACACTTATATACACACCCTAAACAAGGAGCATTTTAAAATAAAGTGTTTAAAATAAAGGGCCGATAGGTCAGAGAATAGTCACTTCTGTAAAGACAGTCCATTCTCACTGAAGGAACCTCTTCGTATAAAAGTGCCACTCTCTACCTATGCTATGAGGTAAAATAACAGGTAGGGAAGGTATTAATGTTTACAATTTGCCACTGAGAAAACCAATGACGTCACAACCTTGTTTATGAAGATCGCTATATTTTCCAGAATACGGGGGAAAGAAAATATAGATTTCAAGTGCAATGGTTAATTTGACTAACTCAAGTCACTGAGAGGGACACAGTAAGGTGGCAGGTCTGGTTCTTCCAGTGATTTAAAAAAAAAAAGTGAGGTCCAGGCATGCTGGTACATGCCATTAATCCCAGTACTAGGGAGGCAGAGGCAGGTGGGTCTATGTGAGTTCAAGGCTAAGCTGGTCTATAAAGCAAGTCTGGGACAGCCAGGGCTTTGCTACATACAGAAACTCTGTCTTGAAAAACAAAAGAAGGGAAGAAAGAAAGAAACAAAGAAAGAGGAAAGAAAGGAGGAGGAAAGAAAGAAAAGAGGAGGAGAGAGAGAGAAGAAGAAGAAGAAGAAGAAGGAGGAGGAGGAGAAGGGAAGGAAGGAAGGAAGGAAGGAAGGAAACAGTGACTTGGAAACAGCAGGTGAAGCTAAATCTTTTAAACACTCAGCAAATTTCCATCTGAAAACCGTTTGGTGCAGCATTCTGTCTAATAATGACTGGGACACAGAACACATAATGATCCCTTCCTGCATCCGTTTGGCAAACCCTACCATTCTATGCTGAGTCTGTCATAGAATGCAAACCCCAGCTGTTGCTACAGAAGCAGCCTTTTAGATCTTCATGCAGGTGACCCGGGCAAACATCCAAGCTTGTCATCTAGTCAAAACCTGCCTTCTCTCCATTCTGATACCTAGCAGACACTTGAGGTTTAGATCACACTGAAGAGGGACCAGTCTTCCCAACTCATCCCCTAAGGCAGACGTGAGAGGCAAGAGAAGGAAACGGGATGGGATGGAGTGGGGTTTCCATCTGTCTTAGGGTTTACTGCTGTGAACAGACACCATGAACAAGGCAGCTCTTATAAGGACAACATTTAATGGGGGCTGGCTTACAGGTTCAGAGGTTCAGTCCATTATCATCAAGGCAGGAGCATAGCAGCATCCAGGCAGGCATGGTACAGGAGGAGCTGAGAGTTCTACATCTTCATCTGAAGACTGCTAGGAGAAGACTGTCTCCCATGTGGCTAGGATGAGGGTCTTATAGCCCACATCCACACTGACACACTTCCTCCAACAAAGCCACACCTACTCCAAAAAGGCCATGCCTCCTAATAGTGCCCCTCCCTGGGCCAAGCATATTCAAACTACCACACCAACCATGACCTCAGTCCAGAAGCCAAGAGCTGAGACTTTCCCAGCATACCTTTGGTTCTCCAACCTCTTAGAGAGAGCAGCCGATCCAGTTGATAAGGCTCATTAGGGTTCTCCCACTTCCCCTTCTAGTCTGTTATAAATTTTGACATGGGTAGAATGTGCTTGAGTGCACAAGTTCTTAAGGAAAAGCCCAGAGTATTGAGTTTGCACCTTTTCACAGGAGCCTGGGGCCAAGCATCCAGTAGACTCCAAAACACAATAGGGTCAGCCCTTCCTCCCCAGAAGTTGCTGAACATTAGATCCCCCAGAATGACCTTGGATGGAAACCACTGGTTTCTGTGGCTCTGGCCAAGATAAGACCAGCAGGAAAGCAAGGGTAACAACCAAGCAGAATCCAGGCAGCCCAGAAAGGTATCCTAAGGTTCAATCTGAGCTGGAGTTTGCAATCCTCCTCCTGCCCTCCATCTCTGTCAGGAAGGGCAGCAGGGCAGGAGGGGTGGGGCAGCTGGCCATTTGGGGAACACAGCCAGCTTCTTTAGGGAAGGTGAAAAAGTCCCCGAAGTTCCCACGGTCGAGGGAGAGAAAGGAGAAGCGAAAGTTTTCTTCAGGATTTCTGAGAGAAAGATTTCTGAGGATTTCTGAGACTATCAGCTGATGTCTGGGAAGCTGTGTACTGAGCCCTTCCTTCCCAGCCCAGACAGTACCATCCCTCAGGACTGGGGTGGACTCGGGGCTGGTTGTGTAGAATTATTTTGCCACAGGTGCCTGAGACTGACAAGAACAGGGCACACTCGCTGGTATGACCAACACACACACACACACATATCACACTCACATGAACTAACGCACACATTCACACACAAATGCACACACACTTACATTCACACTCACATATACACTCACATGAACACACACACACACACACACACACACACACACACACACACACTCCAGGACCTCAGACTTCTCAAACCTTTTCCTTGGGACCCCCAAGTTCTGAGGAGGAATTCCACTTCCGGTTTAACAGTTTCCAGCTCAGGGCTCTTTCACCTCCCAGGTCCCCTCAAAGGTACATTTGTCAATTGCCACTACTATTTTCATTTCTCAGACAAGGCCTCCCTCACTCGGGTTGTCCTAGTACCCATCACGTAGCCCAGGGTCATCTGGAATTTACAGTGCTCCTTTGACTCAGCTCCCAAATGCTGGGGTCATCTCGGGAGACACCACACCTGACTCAGGGAACATTTCACAGAAGGACGGCATCCTCTAAGCATTCAGTGGGCACGGTTCACTAGATGGTCTATTTTGCCCAGGACATACCTCACAGCAAAGTGCTACCAGATCAAAATGAGAAGCCTGCACTTAGCCCAGTGTACCTACCGTCTTATAGAAAAGCTAAGACGTATGCCTAAGGTTGAGTCCAGTTATTATCAATGCTAGGAGCGCCGAGCGCTTGGGGGAGGGAATGGTGAGGGCTCATCTATTAGGTGCTTGCTGTGTACTAAGTACTGCACCTACGTGGATATGCTTCTCCCTCAAAGCCACGCTCTGAGATGGGGAGTGAGGATGTCCTGATGTCAGATAAGAGAACGGAGGCAAAAAGGAGCCCGAGTTTCCCATGAAGGTCCATGGTTAACCGGTGCTGAGGCTGGGGCGTGACGAGGGTGGTCCAGTGCGCAATCAGCAGTCTAAGTCCCAGGGCCTCAGCCAAGAGCACCTTCTAGGACCTTCCCTTCATTCACCCCCCGCTTTGCTTCTAAGCTCTGTGGCGGTGTTGGTTTTCAGCACTCCTGACTGGATCTTATATCCCCCATGGTTATTTATAATTTCAAAATACTTATTTTACTGTGCCCAATTTTGTCTGATTTTAAGACAGCCCTAAGGAAAGCAAACAAGGTGCAAGGCAAAAAGAATGAGGCCACAGGGCGGGTGCCCACCAGCACGGGCGGCCCTGGAGTCGTGTGATCCAAGCTTAGTCTTCTTCCTGGGTACGGCCGACTCCTGCTCCACTCGCTCTTACTCAAACCTCAGAGTGGCCGAGGAAGCCAGGTCCTTACCTGTTGTGGAGTGCCCTGGTGCTGTTTGTATTGTGGTCTTAATTCTGTTTCCTCAAGAGGGGCTGCTCAACGAGGAGTGGGTCACATACTCAGGTGAACTCTTGTGAACCTCCTCCCCCCACTTTAACTGATTGAATAAAGGCTAGGGCTGGCGATTGGGCCGTGGTAGGGAAAGGTGGGGCTTGGAGGTTTTAGAGAGGGAGAAGAGAGGAAGGAGGAGGAAGAGGAGGTGGGAGGAAGATGGCCCATAGAAGCCGCCAAGTAGCAAGGGATCTCATAGTTGGGGAATGGAGTAGTGTAGTGGTAAATCTGCCCGATCTAGGCCCGCAGCTTATACGACTGTAACTGGGTTCTATGGTTTTTGCATGGGCTTATTGGGGTTGGAGATTTACTGTAACACTTACCCTCCAGTACGAGCAGTCCCCTGACCGTCTCCGATGTGGGACTCCTTACTCAAATGCTCGTTTCATTAGGCATTTACAAAAGCATACGTTTGCGTATGTGTTTGTTTAATCTTAGATAGCAGGGTGAGGCAATCCGAAATTTCCCAGCGTCATTCCAGCTCCTGAATTGCTTCATCTGTCTTCCCTCCAGCTTCCCGTTCCATTTTCTTGATGAAGATTATGTTCCGTTGTGGTTTTCATTTAGATTTAAAAAAAAAAAAAATGGGCTGAGCTACCAGCACCTGGTGCTTCTGTCCCATCAATAACCATTTACCTCTCAGTAGCCTCAGACGCCATAGTCATTTGGCCCAATCTACAATTCCCAGCCCAGCTCATCTTGGTGGAAATCTCTCCTGCCTGATATGCTGGGGACATATGGGGGACATACTTGATGACAGATTTATTCGGTCTCTATGGTTGCTCAACAATCACCCCCTCATAGAAATCTCTGAACTGCTGATTAAACTCTTCGGGACCAGACACAAGTTTCCTTTGAGGAATGGAATGGGTATGTGGGTGGAGGAACATTAAAGGCAGAAGAACATTTGGAGAGCCCAGGAAAAGCAGGAAGTCAAAAACAAAGGGCATATGAAACATACGGTATGTTGGGGTGTCTTGCTGAGGGAGCTGGGATTCCAGAAAGTCAATGGCCACTAATGCCACCCTAGCTAGTGGGTTTTGAGTTCTTGATTCATGAACCTGAAGGATGATATTCACAGGCTATGAGGGTGAGCTTTAGAGAGAAATTTAGTATAGATTCATAGATAAGAGTGAGGGAGGAAGGGAGAGAGGGAGATAGCATAGGGGGAGCACACTGCTCCTACAGAGTTGAAGGGGCCCCAGAGGATGCCGATGAGCTGTGACTCTGGGCAGAAACTAGGGTGAGAGATGGGGAGCGCATGGATTGGCTGTCCAGTTGGCCACACTAGATGTCCAAGGGTCTCCTCTTGAGTTCAATTTTGCAGATGCCCATGACCTTCTGGCAGAGGTGCTCACTTAGGAGACAATGAAGATGTAAGAAACATTGTAAGGCATACCTGGTCTACAGCAAAGACATTCTAGGAACTGCTGCTTAAGGGTCTGTGATGGTTTGTATATGCTCAGGCCAGGGAGTAGCACTATCAGAAGGTGTGGTCCTGTTAGAGTAGGTGTGTCACTATGGGTGTGGGCTTTAAGACCCTCATCCTAGCCACATAGGGGACAGTCTTCTCCTAGCAGCCTTCAGATGAAGATGTAGAACTCTCAGCTCCTCCTGTACCATGCCTGCCTGGATGCTGCCATGTCCCTGCCTTGATGATATTAGATTGAGCCTCTGAATCTCTAAGCCAGCCCCAATTAAGTGTTGTCATTTGTAAGACTTGCCTTGGTCCTGGTGTCTGTTCACAGCAGGAAAACCCTAAGACAGGGTCCCTGCCCCACTGGACCAGTTTCTGTTTCCTGTTCTTAACACAATACCCAGAGATTCCCAGAAATGGTGGGAAGGAAACTGGATAATCCAAAATGTGTGGTGCTACAGTATCAAATCTTGTCTAAGAATGGAGAGCTCTGCTCAGCAGAGCGCTACACACCCTGACAGCCTCAGTTCTCTCTGACCACAGCCCCAGTACCAAGCCTGAGCCCATGTTTGGGCCTTAGATCCTTGTCATGGTGAGGTGAGGATGAGAAGCAGAAACGGAAATGGGGAACCCCTTCCTGGGGTGGGGGAGGGGTTGTGGACATTGCTGGGGAAGCAGCAAAGGGCCAGGCTGTCTTCACACAAAAAGTTAAAAGTAACCAGAAAAGGTAAAGGGGGAGGAAGATGCTTTATACTACTCAAAGGAGTCAAACTTTATCCTGAGAAGAATGGTCAACATGCTCAGATTTACGTTTAGATTGGTACCTCCAGCTGCCGTAGGGAGAACTGATCAGAGAATGGTTACCAGGGACACAGAGGCAGGACAGAAATTGGGCAGTCAGATGTATACAAGGGACATGGAGGTAGGACAGTACAGTGGACAGCACAGGCTCTCAGGAAGAGGTGATGAGCTGCAGGGGCAGTTCCTGAGGGCTCGTGAGAAGTGGGAGAATTAGAAGCACATTGATAGATGTTGGTGATGGACTAGGGCTCCAGTGTTCCTTAGAGACACTAGGACTGGGATAAAATGGCGCTGAAGTATCTTGCAATGACAGAGAGCAATGCGGTGCTCAGCGTGTACACACACCAGGGCCAAGCACCCTCGATGGTTGAAACTAGACTAATCTGAGGGCAAAATAAAGTAGGTTTGGATTATAAGCCAAAGTCTAAAGTAACACCCAGGAGCTCACACTGATACAGACACTTAGGTCAAAGAGAGGAGATAGATTTCTTGTGCAGGAGAATTCTAGACAAATGGTTTGAGTGGTCCAGCCTCAAGAAGGCAGAGCAAGTTCCCCATTCCTTTGAGAGGCAACGCACAGTGATTTTCATCCATTTTGACAAGCAACAGCTCAACATCACAATCACAGTCAACCTTGGCGCTGATCAACTGTCTTGACACTCCGAGCTCTTGCTGGGCTGGATGACGCATGCCCAAGGAGGTACCATGCATCCATTTAGTGAGTTTTTGATGAACCTGAGTTAGGCATCACTTAGAAAATGCCAGATCATCTTCTGTGCATCAGGCACGTGCCCAGATGCTGGGAATTTACTCTCCTGGAAGGAGACAGAAAAATAAACAATGAAATACTTGATAACCCAGGTGTATACGGGCTATGAAGAAAAGTGCAGCCAGGTATGAATGAATGCCTTGAGGACAGGGCTATTTTATCAGAGGCAGGCATTGTGGTAAGGAGCACAAAAGCAGAACTATGAGAGAAATGTAAGCGTAACTTATTGTCTGTGCAGAAAGAGCATCCCAGGAGAGGTGGGTGTAGGTACTACCCCGACAGAGCCCCAGAAATCCCTGTCTCCTGCTGTTTGCTTATACTTATACTTGCTGGGGTTGCATTATTAAATGGGTCAAAGATGGCTCATTTAACAATGTGTTTACCAAACAAGCATGAAGACCTGAGCGCGGATTCCTGGCACCCATGCAGAGCCAGGCACTGGGGTGAGGGCCTTACTACCCTAGTGCTGGAGAAGTAGAGATAGGAGGTTCCCTGGAGCTCACTGGCCAGTCAAGTTAGCCAAAACGAGGTTCAGTGAGATACTCTGTCATCTGAGAGAGGTGGAAAATGACTGAAGCAGACACCCAACATCAACTTCTAATCTGCACACACAGGATAGCATCTTCCATCTGGCTCTCTTGGGTCTTTTGATCAGAAGGAATCCAACCTTCACGTCCTCAAGACACCCTACTATATGCCCATGAAGACAGGATTCCAGTGTCTATGAGATGAAGCTCCCAAGAGTAGCTTTAACTTGCTATATTAGTCAGGCTTGTCCTCCCTGTGACCAAAAAAAAATCAAGTTACAGGAGGCAAGATTCATTTGGCTTCCTGGTTTCAAAAGGTTCAGTCCATGGTCACTTGGGCCCATGCACTTGACAGAGCTCTGTGGTGGTGGGAGAGCATGGCAGGAACTGTTCACATCATAACAGACACGAGAGGGATAGCACAACGGAAAAGGGCCAGGGGTAATATGTCCCGAGGACCTGCCCCCAGTAATCAACTTTCTTTATCTAAGCCTCACCTCCTAACGTTTTTATAACTCCCCTCTAAATAGGGTAATCATCTGAGGATTAAGTATTCAAACCATAAGTTCGCAGTGGACATTTCATATTCAAACAAACACTCAGCAGGCCCATGGGTGGTGTGTGTCTTTGAAGTAGACCCCCCATCTCAGTGAAGCCTCAGATGACTCCGCCCTACCAGCATCTTGATGCCGCCTCATGAAGACCGTGAGGCCAGAAACATCTGCTAAGCTGCCTCGGGGTTCCCATTCCGCAGAAGCACAGATTAAAGCACGTTCTTAAGTGAGTAGGTTTGGGGGTGATCCGTTTTGTAGCCTCGGATAATAGAAACTCTCGCGTGGTGATTCACGTGTATTCGAGATCATCGGGGTGTGATGGGGTAGTGTACTGCAGAATGAAGACAAAGCATTGAGTGGAGACCACACGGAGAGACCTGTGAGCTGCAGAGGGTTTGGAGAGAAACTGCCTGGCTGTATGTATACCCCTTGACACAGGGAAAGACACATCCAGGGCAGTGTTCAAAGTAGGGCAGCAGTGCTAAGCAAGAGCTGCTGGCGGCCGGCTACAGAAGGTTGAAATGGACTGGTTCAGGCTATTTCTAAGACACAATCAAAGCTTGCCGAGGTGAGGTAGAAAAAGCAAGACCCACTTCTCGGTGCTGGCCCAGATAACAGTTACGGTGGGGCTGCTGTATACTGGGAAAAGTCAACCTAATCTTTGCCATATAATGACATAATTCATGAAACACAAAATTAGCCTACAGGGAACGTAGGTCCCGTGACACAATCACAGTTTTGGATCACAAGCTCGAGGGTCCTTCTTCTGGGTCCTCCTTTTACCTCACCTATAGCATGGGCTTTCCTGAATAACTGTCCCCATTAAACGGTAGAAAGAACAGTGACAGCAGAAGGGACCAATCAAGACAATGTCAACCGATAGGGGAGAGCAGTCGCTTAAGGCCATGGTAGTTACTGTTCCTCAAATTCATGTTCCCAGTTCTTCAAAAACATAGGACAAGCACTGATCCCCGAGGTTTATCACAGCCATTCCCCTTTTCTACTAGAAACTTCGACATCACAAGCAAGAGAAAAATCAGGAAGCCAGGGCCTCGTTTCGAGGGAGGACCCTTAGAGAGTACCAGGGTGTCGCAACCACCATCCTGTTAAATGGAGCTAAATACCCAGTGTTTAAATATCTTCACTCAACCTAGTTCTCACAAGATAATTATACAGACCAGAAACCACAAAAATAGCCCGAGGGTTCTCGCTCTTGGATCACACACCTATCAGTCCTTCCTGTGAATCCATTACGATCCTTTCGATTCTTTCCCGTAACACAGACTTCCCTGAGTGTTTCCTCCGCTTTCTTAACTAAACAGATGGTAGATGGAAGGAGAAGGTCACAGGAATGACAAGGTGGTGCCACTTCTGTGGGTGTCACTACTGCCCCTTCAGCTGCCACATCCGGAATACAGCAACCCTCATTAACCTCTGTTGAGCCACAAAAGGCGGAGGGAGTAACTCACTATTCTCCTTAGTTATGCAGTTATTTCCCACAGCACCTAACCATGCCTGACTCAGAAGAGGCGGTGTAAATGCTTTCTGCTGTAGGTGATGTTAATAATTTACCCACTCATTAATTCCACCAGGAGTCTTTTAGTATTATTATGTGTGCCTCGTGGCTCTAGGCACTAGGAAAATACCTAGCCTCAATGTTGGCCAGAATGTATGTGTGGACTTGAGACCCCCTGAGAGCCCTGTGGAAAGAGGCCTGGAAGCTAAAGGTGGCCCCAGGGAGCAGGGGAGGGAGGAAGGCATTCAGAGGAGAGAGAGGGCTGAGGCAACTTCTACTTACATGAGATCCAGACTGGAGAGGAGGGGAGGCAGCTGGACCAGACATCTGGATCGCTCATGACTGAGCAATTCCCTCAGGATGCGGGATTTTAGATGCTAGAAGGATTGGTGGTCAGCCTAGAGTAGGATAGCAGTAATTCCGTGCACACTAGGTTGACAGTCTCAGCAAGCCACTTAGCCTATCGGAGCCTTAGGGACAGGACTAGAAGAAAATACTCCAGGTGACCACTAAATAAATGGCAACCTTCAACACCAGCACAATCTCCAGTTGGGGGAAAAAACACTTTTCTCTGACCTTCCCAACACACAGTACCTGTGTCATTGTGGCTAAACTTGAAAACAAGGCCACTGTTTCAACTGTCATAAATACAGCATAGGCATTTTCCTCTAGGAAGGATGACTCTCTGCTTTGTGACACTTGATACAGTACAAAGGTGGTCCGGGACCATCATCAGCCAATTAAAAAGCAGCAGGAGGAAGTCACACACACACACCACACAGTGACCTAGCTGCTAGCAAGATCCACACACAGACAGTATTCTGTCTGTACAAGCTGCAGGGTCCCACCTGCTGCCTGCATGTTCCAAGTAAATTAGTCACCATATAGACTCATCCTAAACTAAAAGCCAAGAGAATATCAAGCAGACAAGAACATCTAGAATGTTCTACATACTGCAATGGTTTTGCCCTGTCAGTTCTCAATGGCTCTTGGGTTGTCCTGGCTCTCATTCCTCAAGGCTGCCCTTGCCACACCTGGCCTGGCTCCCACCACACCTGGCCTGACTCCCACCACAGCTGGCCTGACTCCCACCACAGCTGGCCTGGCCTGGCTCCCACCACACCTGGCCTGACTACCGCTACACCTGGTCTGGTTCCCACTTCCTGCTATCTCATACCTGTAGCCTTTCCTGAACAACTGTTCCTTTTTAATTTATTTTTTTCCTAGAGACACAATTCAGCTTTGCCGAAATTAAACTTAGAACTCCAAGTGTACATAATGTATACAAAAATAAAAGTCACTTTACCAATTCTACCAACTAGGAATGACCACCAGTGGAGCCTGGTATCTGTCCTTCCTATAAGTAATCAGTTGACTGGATAGACAGACGGATAGAGTCCATGGTATTTATTTGCCCTGTTTTATGTACAACGTCTTGTTTTGTACCCCCAAATTCCTTGTAACTAGGAACAGCCAGGCATAGTGCTCTGACCTCCAGATTCCACTATTCATTTTCTGAAGAATTCTCGTCTGTTATTTCTCAAGTTAATACTACTTCCTCCTTCATCTTCCCACCACCCCTGCTCAAAATAACTCAGCTGGTCCATAACTTAAGGAAATGCCACACACACCCTGGCTGCTGAAACTTTGCTCATGCCCATGGTGGTTTGAGATGAAAATTCCAGAGAACAAAAGACATGCAAAAAAAAATTTCACACCTTCGATTGTAAAATTCCCTTAGGAATGGACTCACCAGCTGGATTCCCATCAGCAACACAGAAGAATCCTTCCCTCCCCTCTCATGGACCCCTTACTACACGTCACAGAGCGAACTCTCATTTTCCAGAGATGGGCAGTTCGTGTAGTACGGCAGACCCAAAACTCAGATACCTCCCAGAAGCGCCTGAGCTAATAGGCTAAAAATGATGAGTGTCGGGGTTGGGGATTTAGCTCAGTGGTTAGAGCGCTTGCCTAGCTAGCACAAGGCCCTGGGTTCGGTCCCCAGGTCCAAAAAAAAGAAAAATGAAAAAGAAAAAGAAAAAAAATGATGAGTGTCATTGACTGCTTACTAAAGAGAGAAAACCCTACAGGCAAGAAGAAGACTGGAACCAAAGAGCTGGGGCTGAAATAGAGCTGGGCGGGGTGAGAGGGCTGCAGACATATTGGTCAGGGAAGGAAAGGAAGAGTGGGCCGAGGTCAAGCATGCATTGGGACAGTCATTCTTACACAGACCCAAGACTTTCCACTCTAGACAGGAAAGTAAGGAGTGGGTGACACGGGTGGTAAGACGAAGGTTTAGTGAGTGAAGGCAGCTGCCACCAATCCTGACAACTGGCATTTGTTTCCCAGAGACCACAGGATGGGAGGAGAGAAGGGAACTCTGCAAGCTGTCCTCTGGCCCCCATGTGTGCGCCTCAGTACCCACATGAGCACAGAAAGAGAGCCAGAGACTGACTGGAAGAGAGAAAGACAGACAGGCAGACAGACAGACAGACAGACAGACAGAGACAGACAGACATATGCAAGAGAGAGAGAGAGAGATGGAGAGACAGATAGAGGGAAAGAGAGACAGAGATAAAGAGAAAGAGAGACAGACAGAGACAGAGGGAAAACACAGATTTACAGTAAAATTTCAAGATCTACTAGGAAATAGGCTAGAGTCATGAGAAAGAATCAGGAGAAACTACCAAGACAAACAGATTCCTTGGGATTTCTTTTTTTTTTTTAATCTTTTTTTAAAAAAGATTTATTTGTTTGTTTATTTATTTATTTATTTATTTATTTATTATAAGTACACTGTAGCTGTCTGCAGACACACCAGAAGAGGACATCAGATCTCATTACAGATGCTTGTGGGCCACCGTTTGGTTCCTGGGATTTGAACTCAGGACCTCTGGAAGAACAGTCAGTGCTCTTAACCGCTGAGCCATCTCTCCAGCCCCCCACCCCCACTCTTTTAAAGATTTATTTATTTCCTTGGGGTTTCATAGAGCACAACTGCTCTCCTAGTGGTGGCCAGGAAGCAGAGAAAGAAAGAGAAAACCAGAGAGAAGGAAAGGTCTGGGACAGGCCAGGTCTGAAGGCCTTGCCCCACCTCCAAACGTTTCTACCACCTCTTGACAAATCCATGACATCATGAATCGATCATCAGACTAATCAATTGATTAGGTCAGAGTCCTTGTGAGCCGATCACCCTCAGGGGTTGAAGATTAAGCCTTGGACAGGTGAACACTTCAGGTGATAGATTATCAAAGGCGCATCATGAGATTGTTTGAAATGTTTAGCCAGCGTCTCTGATATTGTCAAATTAACGAATGCTATGTAACCACAAGACCACAAGTCTTCTGAGTGTTGATAGCGCCTGGTCAGTGATACTGAAGAGACTAGAGATGAACTAAAACAGTTGGTAGAGTGCTTGCCTTGCAGTCCCAAATCCTAGACTCTACCCCCAGTCTCACAGATGCCGGTGTGATGGTGCACACCTGTGGTCCCAGGACTCAGAAGATGGTGAGAGGATCAGAAGTTCAAGGCCAGCCTGGAATACATAAGGTCCAGTCTAAAGAAGAAAGATAAAGGAAAGGAAAATTAAAAGGAACTAAAATAACAGATCAAGAGTAACAGGGATAAAATTAGTGTGTTCTATATTAAAAATAACTGTAAAGTACAGAATGGAGACACTTGGCTTACAGTAACTCAGAAGGAAGGAAACAGAGGGCAGCATAGAGAAACATAGCAGGTACACACAGAGAAATGTCACTAGTAGCTATTTTTTATTGAGATATTTTGCCTACCATTAATGCAAGTTGAATTTTTAGGTAGTCACATGACTGTACTCCACCCTTTCCCTAGTCTCAGGATATTTTCAACAGCCCCAAAAGAAGCCCTTTACTCCATAGCAGCCACTTCCTCTTCCTCCTCCCTTAGTTTCCCGCAAAATTTCTGACTTGTGAACTTGCTTATTTTAGGCACAGAGAACCATTCAACGTGCAGCCCTGACATCTGGAGAGATGATGGCTCAGTAGTTTCAGACAATGTCGAGAATCTGAGATCATCCCTCAGTGCCCGTGTCAGGGGGCCAGCAACTGCCGGTAACTCCAACTCCGAGGGCATCTGATGCCCCCCTACGCCCTCCCAGACCTCTGAGGGCACTCACATACGCAGACCCGCACACAGACACACAAGTAAAGACAAAATAAGACTTAAAAACAAAGTAAAGTCCTTTATGCCAGGGGTGTTGGCGGGCTTGTAAGACGAGAGCCTCACAGATACTGGATGTGGGGTGCACACCTGTGATCCCTAGCTCCAGGTTAACTCTGGAGAGGAAAAGACAAGAGGATCCTTGGGGCTCACTGGCCAGCCAGTCCAGCCTAATTTCTGAGCTCTGGGCCTATGAGAGACTCTCAGACATGTTCACACAGGTACACACACATACACACACACACACACTCACACACACTCAAACACACTCACACACACTCACACAAACTCATTCACACACACTCACACTCATACACTCAGTCTCACACACATGCACTCAAACACACACACTCACACTCACACACATTCATACACTCACACACACACTCACACAGACTCATTCACACACTCACACACATGCTCACACATACTCACACACACTCATTCACTCACACTCATATACTCAGTCTCACACACATGCACTCAAACACACACACTCACACTCACACACATTCATACACTCACACACACTCATTCACACACACTCACACACACTCTCACACACACATGCTCACACATACACACACATACTCATTCACTCACACTCATATACTCACACACATGCACTCAAACACGCTCACACACACTCTCACACACACACTCACACATTCACACTCAGTCTCACATACCTGCATATACATATATATATATGTATATGCACACATGAAGACATGTAGCCTTTATGTTTGGTTCTTATGTTCAACATTATCTTTAGGGGAATAGCCATGCTGTACTCTATACCAATAGTTTATCCATTTCTACAGGCTAATAGTACTCCAGTGTATAAATATATCACATTCTTATCCATTTATCAGTTGATAGGCATTTGATTATTTCCACTTTTTGCCTGTGATAAATAAGGCTCTTATTGTGAATGCTTGTGTACAAGTTTGTATGCGCAAATAGTTTTTCTCACTCTGTATATTTATAAAACATTTACAGAGCCATTGTTTCTAACCCCTCTACGGAGGAGAACATGGATGGCTTTTGCAGAGGACCCAGACTTGACTTGCCAGCACCCACTTTGGGCAGTGAGGCAGGTCACAGACCCTGTAACCTCTCTAGATCTCTAGAAGGATCTCACACCTTTGACCTCAGAAGTACCCTCACTGCCATACATACGCACACGGAAGTAATGAAGAAATGATAAAGATAAGTGTTTGAAATATTTATGTATCATGTATAGCCAGGAATCAGATGCTGGGCAGCCCAGAGACCTAGAATATAACCAAATACAACTGAGGGAATGGTTCCTAATGATAGTCTGCTATTCTCTTTTCTTTTCCTTTTTTTTCTTTTTCTTTTTTTTTTTTTTTTTTTTTTTTGGAGCTGGGGACTGAACCCAGGGCCTTGAGGGCCTTGCGCTTGCTAGACAAGCACTCTACCACTGAGCTAAATCTCCAACCCGTCTGCTATTCTCATAGATCGGTCCCTAGCCCAATGGTCAACCTATGGAACCAGAAGCAGAAACCCACAGCCAAACACTAGGTGAAGCCAGGGAAGAGAGGGAGGAAGGATTCTGGGTCTCAGAGGAGTAGAGGACACTATGAGGACACGACCCATAGAATCAACTACACAGGGCTCAAAGGGGCTCACAGAGCCTGGAGAGACAATCACGGACCCTGTATGGGCCTGGGCTAGGTCCTCTGCACATGTATTATGGTGGTATAGCTTGGTGTTTCTATGGGATCCTAACAGTGGGAGTGTGGGGTATACGACACTTTTGCCTGTGCTTAGGACCCCTTTCCTCCTACTGGGTTGTGTCATCTGGACTTAATACGAGGGTTTGTGCCCTGTAATACTGTAATTTGTTATGCCGTGTTTGGTTGACATCACTGGGAAGTCTGCTCTTTTTTTTTTTTTTTTTTTTTTTTAAAGGGAAGTTCTGAGGAGATGTGGACCTGGGGAGGGTGCCATGGGACTGGGAGGTGTGGAGGTAGGGGGAGACTGTGGTCAGGATGTAACATACATAAATAATAAAAAATAAAAATTATTACAGTGTATTTATTGGTGTGTTGAGGCCGAGTATCTCTCCATTCACTACTGTGCTGTGTGCTCCAGGCTAGCTGGCTCACGGGTTTCTGGGCTATTTTCTTATCTCGGTCTCCTAGCTTGCTGCAGGAGTTCCGGCATACACGTGCGTACAACCACTTCTGGCTTCTTAGGGTTGTGGGGAGGTACAGTGGGCCTCAGGCGTGCACAACCGGTGAGCTAGTGTTTTTCTTCGCTGAGTCTTCTCCTTCCATGGTCGGTCTTGTCATTTCTTGATGGTGCCCTTTTAACACAATTTACCTTTCGGGAACAGGGGTCATTTGTGCTTCTAGTGTCATACTTAAGAAATCACTGGTTATACAGGTCATACATATACATACCTACCCTCTGGAACAGTTGCTTATCTTCCTGCCTTCCCTCTGGTGCTCTAAATAACCGGGATTGTGTAGAAGGAAGGGTTTTGTTGAAACAATTAAATGCAAGAGATTCCGAAACCTATTTTCAACCACAAAACGACCGCCTTCCTTCCCTTAAAGCAGGCATGTCCTGTCTGCAGGGCTCAGCAGAACCTGGGCCCAGAGCACATCAAGAAGAAAGGACACTGGACCTGGGATGGAACTGAACCACCAATCCCTTTTTCATACAACACAGCACCCTACACATAATGTAGCAGATGTGCAGGTCCGTCCAGGCCCGCAACAACACAGGGTACCTGACTCTGTTGGCGATCCTGTTTCTATATGGATGTCTGTTCAGTGGGAGAGGTTCCCCAACCTGCTTTGCCCTTGGTAATTAATCTCTTTGGGTTCCCCAGAGGTGAAAGGAGGGGTTTATGGTGTGTGTGTGAGCTGGTGATGGACTGAATAACCAAATTAAATGGAAAAAATAGCCATTGAATGGGTTGAGAGTTTATCAAATGCCAGGAGGTTTTCTCCTGAGCACTTCTCATTCTATGGTGAGGTACTGTGTCTATGGCCATTGGGTAGGTGAGGGAAAGCCTAGATAGCTTTGGAAAGATCACACAGTGTCTGGAGAGACAGACGGTTAGAAGCACAGGCTACTCTTACCGAGGACAGAGTTCTGTTCCCAGGAGCCTCACCTCCTATAACTCCAGCTCCAGGGGATCCAACTCCCTCTTCCGACCTTAGGCACATGTATATATATGTATATGTATATGTACATGTACATATATGTATATGTATATGCATATGTGTGTATATGTATGTATATGTATATGTTGTGTATGTATGTATATGTGTGTGTATGTGTATGTATATGTATGTATATGTATGTGTATATATGTGTATGTATGTATGCATATGATATGTATGTATGTGTATATGTATATATATATGTAGTATATGTATGTGTATGCATATGTGTGTATATGTATGTGTATGTGTATGTGTGTATATGTATGTGTATGTGTATGTGTGTATGTATGTATGTATGTGTGTATGTGTATATGTATATGTATGTATATGTGTGTATGTATGTGTATATGTATATGTGTATGTGTATGTATGTGTGTGTGTGTGTATGTGTATATATGTGTATGTGTGTGTGAGTGTGTGTGTGTGAGTGTATGTGTATGTGTGTATATGTATGTATATGTGTGTATGTGTATATTATGTGTATATGTGTATATGTATATGTATATGTATGTATGTGTATGTGTATGTATGTATATGATGTGTATATGTATGTATATATGTATATGTAATATATGTATGTGCATGTATGTATATGATGTGTATGTGTATATGTATGTATGTATATGTATATGTATGTATGTGTATGTGTGTATGTATGTGTATATGTGAACACACAGACACCCAGAGATAGATAAAAAGAAATAAACCTTTTTTAATTAAAAAAGGAAATCACAAGGATTTCATAAAATCATAAGGACACAGACTTCTGAAATCTGGCCCCCCAAAATACAGTTTACAAGCTGAGACTGAGTTCATGGGGGACCCCATTTGCTAGCCCCCCGGAACACTTCCCACGCATGACCGTGAAAGCTTTTCAAGAAGTGAGGGTTTAACCGGAACCACAGGCAGTAGGAAGCAGACTTAGAAGTTGAGCCAGAAAGGAGACACAGAAGAGTGAGGACAAGAGGGTCAAGAGAGGTGGCTTAGCCAGACAAAGCCTTTGCCACCAAGCCTGACAAACCTAGGCTTAAACCCTGGACCTTCTTGACCAGTTTCAAAGGTAGCTGGGGACAAGGAGCTAGAATTTTTGAAATCTGGTTTTTTTATGAAGACTATAAAAGTCTCCATAAATTGCTAAGCCAAGAGTTTGATTTAACGCAGCTCCCATGAAAAGAATAGTAGTCCCAGTGCACTGGCCCTGCCGTGGAGTTCCTGCCTCCTGGTCAGCAGGCCCCAGCGGGTCGTTGGTTTTGTGCCACCTTCAGAGGACACCTGCAGCTAAAAGACGGCTGACTCTGCTCATGGATTGACCGGCAAATGCGAGTTTCAAGTACAACCCGCTTGCGCGAAGGCCTTAAAACCATTTCATAGCAAAGTGGGTCCCATTATATCCCAGCCACGTATACAGTCTGCCCCTGCTTCCTCACTCTGAACTTGATCTCTAACTCTAATTATAATGCAAGCCACTCGTTTAGATTCTGAAAGCATGGCACGTGATAAGAAAGGATTTAACTATCTGCCTGGTGGATCAGAGGGTCCCAGCGGGTGCCGACCTTGTGCCCCCACCCCTGCCATCACCTGAGTACATCTGACAATGGCTACAGACACATTGGATTGCAGCTGTAGGGTGGGGAGCAGAGCTACTGCATTCTATGAATGGAGACCAGAAACCCCTGGGACAAGAAGCTCTGAAACCTCGAGCGTCACTTATGTGGGGCTTCCAGATTGCAGAGTTTGGGAGAGGAATAGGTGGAGGGAAACTGTCTAGATTAATCTAGCAGGGACAGCAGTCTGGCTGCTGCCTGTGGTCCAGGCTGGGGAGACTCTCACCCGGCTCTGAGTGACTTGAGTACTTGAGTACAGGGGAGCATTTATTATATATATTATATATTAATATTATATATATAATCCTGCACCAGGTGTTAGCACATGCCTCTAACTCTATCACTGGGAACGCTAAAGCAGGAGAATGATGAATTCAGAGCCAGCCTGAGCTATAGAGAGAGACCCTCCTGTGTAATTTACACTGCAGAAGTCTGTCTGCTGTTGCTGGGGTCAGTCAGCCTGAGCAATCACATCCATCGATTTCTTCCCAGCCCCACATGACTAACAATTCATCCACGGTGAAAATCCCACATGGTTCAGATAAAGGACGCCCACACCTTCAGGATCCTCTGTCTCTCTTCATTAAGATTGGGACCAGGCGCCATCTCTGGCTGCATAGGGACCTGGCCCACCATCTGTCCTCAAGCCTCTTTACCAGAAGGAGAAGGGTGGCTGGACATAGCAATTCCTAAGGGTGACGTTCTCCATCGAAGGGATTCTTACTCTTCTCCGGTCTCCTCCCAGCCAAAGCCTCACATCCAGAGCTCCAGACCTAATTTCCCCACATTCGAGCCACCTCCTGGCACGTAGAGACATGAAGAGAGACGAGAGATGTCTCCCGGTGGGGATAAACCACAGAGAGGCATTTTCGTGCCTAATCTGTTGGGCAAGTCTATAACAAGGAAGACGGTCAGCTAACTAATAAATCAGGGTCCTTTATGTTTTACAGCCAACTCTGACTTTCTGGTGCTGGGTACTGAACCCAGCACCCTGCATGTTTGAGGCAAGCCTTCTCACTGAGTGTGTGCCTAGCCTCGGTCAACTTTTTTCTTGGTGTCTAGAGCTGATCAGCTGGGCCTCTTTGGGACTTGGTCTCTACCAACATTTGGAGAAGCAGTCTAATCTGCTTGGATGCGTTCAAGGCTGGCATCGCTGTCACTTCCAGGCAGAAGCTTGGATCAGGGCTGGCGTCGTCTTACGTCACCATGCTCCGTGCTTGAGTGCTGCAGGCGAGGGTTCTTGCTCGTTCCAGTTCTCAAGAAAAGACTAGAAGTGCTTTTTCCCACAGTCATTCCCCATCATTCAGTCAGCTTAATGGAGTGCGGGTGAGAAAGAGAGCAGGGCTCTGAGGTAGGGGAGAGGCCCAGCTGTTACACTGCATGGGGCCCTCGGGAACAGCATGTAAGTGGCCTCTGGGAGCTACAGCAGTTGAGCTTTTCTGCAGGTAGGAGTGAGCGGGGAACCAGGGCCACTGCCCAGAGACAGCTGAGCCAGACCACGCCCAAGCAGCAGCAGACCATGTGTGCCCGAATCCCTGGGATGTTGTAGTCGACCTCTGACTTCACGGCAGCCACGGCTGAAAGGAGATGAGAGCCCAGTTCCAGGGCTACTAGAAGTCAGGCAAAGGGAAGAGAGGGCCTTGGCAAAGCAAGTTTGCAAGTAATTAAAGATGTCCGGGAACAAGAGGGCCAGCAGGAATAGAGACATCGGGGCCTTCTTCCCTGACAAGAGGTGGGAGGAGCTGGGGAGAGAGCTCCTTGGGGAAAATGTTTCTAATGCAAGCATGAGATTCCCAGAACCCAGGCTGGTTGTGGCAGCATGCACCTGAGTACGGGGAAAATGGAGAAAGGGGGATCCAGGAGACTGACTGGCTGGCCGGCCCAACCAACCAGTGAACTCCAAGTCCCCTGAGAGAATCCATCTCAAATAATAAAGTAGAGAGTGACAGATGAGGATGTCAGCTTTTGATATAGGAATGGACATGTACACACACACACACACACACACACACACAGAGCATATAACATGCACATATATTACACACATAGTATATAACACACACATACACATTGCACACACATGCATACAGCATATAACAAGCACATGCATACACACATGCATACAGCAGATAGCATTCATGCATACACACATATTACACACACACAAGGTGGAAGGGCCTACGAGTCTTTCTTCCTTGCAAAAAGTCATGGGAAGAACATATTTATGAAAACTGGGTAAGTCAGTCCAGGCCATGATTAACTTAAAATTCCAGTGGACAGGAAGGACACCGTAAGCAGACACTGGATCTGAGTTCCTCCCAGATTCCTCTCTTAAGCCCAGGCTGTGGCCAGAGGGTTAGCGAAAGCAATAGACTCACAGATTGGACTGTCAGCCTCGAAGCCCTGCAGCCCTGCCCTGCAGACCACCGGTCCCCATGCTGTGCCACCCTTCTGGGTCTCATGTTCCTGATTATCTGAAAGGACAGTGACACCAGAACCTAGCAACCAGGGTGGCTGTAAGAATTAGAGGACAATGTGGATTGGTGCCTGTGTAGGGCACAGACAGCCCAGGGCATCGCACCCGGAACACTAGTGGGAAGCCCTGAACTAAGAGGTCTTAGAAACGTGTGTGAGAGAAGCAGGGTTGCTCAAATGTAATTTAAAATCAACCGTAGGGGGTTGGGGATTTGGCTCAGTGGTAGAGCGCTTGCCTAGCAAGTGCAAGGCCCTGGGTTCGGTCCCCAGCTCTGAAAAAAAGAATAGAAAAAAAAAAAATCAACCATAAAAGGAGATGACCCAAAATAGTGGTTCTGGGATATGAGTTCCCTAGCGAAAGTTACAGCTGTAGCGAAAGTTACAGCTGTAGGAAGCAGGGGTTGCCAGGACCAGGGGGGGAGGGTGGGGCATGCGATGAGGGCAGAGTGGCAGTTTCACAAGATGAAGGAAGGCATCCTGGAAAGAGAAGCAGTGGTTAGGCGGTATGTAAATGAACTTGATACAAGCAGGTTACCAACGTCTGGGGAAGAGGGATGGTATGCTAGTTTCAATTTCAAAAGGTGAAAGTATCCTGGAAAGAGAAGTGGGGTGCTTAAGCAGCATGGAGATGTACTTAATGCCCCTGAACTGGATGCTCAGAATAACTAAGGCAGTAATGTTTATGTGATATCTTCCAAGAAGGAAGAGAGTTGACACCCATGGAAGGAGGGGGAAGGACTGATAGGCTCCACTCACCTGCTCACCTCAGCCACACCACCTGCTCACCTCAGCCACACCAGCTGTTCACCTCAGCCACGCCACCTGCTCACCTCAGCCTCGCTCACATGCTCACCCCTCAGTAGCATTCAGTCCTCCTTCAAATCTTTACTTCTTCTCAATCTTCTCTCTCTGTTCTCCACAGCTTCCAATCAGTACACTCCCCACTCCCCATACCCTACACCCCAAAAGGGCTACAGTCCTGGGCTATTATTATGGAAAGAAGCCCAGAACACCCAGGAACACCCAGGAACACCCAGGAGCCTCTCTCCACCTCTGTGGCCTGGGACTGAGTTCTGAATGAGAGAGGCTACTGGGAGGCCCTCACCCAAGCTGAAGCAACCTCCTTTCAGCCGGTGGGCTGCAAGGAGAGGACAGAGGTAACTGACATTGGTTGGTAGGTAGTGTGTGTGTGGGGGGGGTGACAGCAGGGCATGCAAGTGTGTGTGTGTGTGTGTGTGTGTGTGTGTGTGTGTGTTTGAGACAGGATTTTAGTGGCCCAAGCCTTGAACTTGCCACACATTTGAGGATAACCCTAAATTCTTATTCCTCCTGCCCTTACCTTCCAAGGGCAGGTGTACCACCCAGCCCACATCATTCTTTTATATGCTGAGTAGAATACGAGGAAGGGTTAAGAGACACTACACACAAGATCAATGGCTTCTGCAGCGCTAACCCGGAGCTGAGGAACCAGTGTGAACTATCCAGCAAAGGCGTCCCACAATTCCTCAGCTCTTTACCTGTGGCTCAGGAAGCCAGGCCAGGGCGATCGTGGTTTGGTTACCCTGCATATTCTCATCAGGGTCTACAGGAAGGGTTGCAGCAGCAAGTCTGGCTTCCTCCAGCCAGCCTCCGCAGAGATCTTTTACACAATGAGATGCTCTGATGGACTGTCACCTATGTGGCCTTGGTCCAGGCCAAGCAGAACCACGGAAGGTTCCTGCCTCTTCCGTTTCTCTCCAGAGAGCTCTCGAGCTCGTTATCCTGCTCCTCCTCCATCCTCAGGCCTGTGGCTCTTCTTCACCTTCGCCTCTGCCCTTAAAATTGCACTCTTATAAAAAAAAGAAAAGGAAACAAAAACATGATGTTCCAGACCACAAGGGCAGCTGCAGTGTCAGCACGGACCGGACTGCGAAGGAAAAGACAGAGCATAAGGCACAAGTGTGAATGTCACGTGCAAAAGCACAGGAGAAAGACCCAGCCTGGTGCCTTTGCCAGCAAACAATTCCTGCACAGAAAACCCCGTCTGCCCTCACCTGAGGGCCTAAACGGCATCACAGCCCCAGGCATCCTGCACCCCTATATGCTCCCAAGAGGCCACCCTAAAGAAAGCAGAGGACTCCGGGACGACTGGGGCCAGCTGTCAATCAACCTTGGGTGGTCTATAACACGCCTCCCCCTTCTCATTCTGCAAAATGAAACAGATACAAACCCATGGATTTATTGCAGCAAGAGAAAAATGAAACTCCCTGATCTTGGTAATACTGATGGCGATGATTACCCAATCACTTGGTTAATTAGCACGAACTATTGATCACGTACTGTATGCCAGAGACCGTATACAACAGCTCTCCAGGCACAATGGCATCATCCCCATGCTGAGGGTGAGGAGGTTTTGCTTAATCACTTGCTCGAGGTCCCATTGCTGCAATGGTGATTTACATGACATTTAGGTGCATATGGTGGGAGCAATTAGAATCCCCAGAATAGAACCTACTCCCACAGGGACAGTTCAGCCTCAGAGAAGCAGGAGGTGAGACCTCCTCTGGCCTCTCCTGGGCTGGCAGAGGCAGATGCCAGGAGACAGAAGCCTCCTGGGGCCCAGGGGAGACCTGAGTGCAGTTAGGGGATGGGAAGAGGAAACTGGAGAGGTGGGGACAGTGGGATATGGCAGGTTGCAGACTTGCAAGTCTCTAAAAATGGTTTCCTTTCTAGAAACTGATACCCCGCAAGCTCCCACTCAAGGCACCGTCCAGCTGGACCTGGTTCACCTCGATCTTCCCCCACTCACCCCCTGGTCCCTTGCCAGGTCTCCGTCCTATGTCAGCCCCCAGAACTTCTAGATTCCCCACCTCTCAGTCTTCACCATTTGTAAGCCTCTCCTTGCTTGCTCTTAAGGAGACTAGGAGTTCAAAATCAAGGTTTTAGAGACTGGGCTCTCCCTGAAGCTCTTAGGGGAGAATCCTTCCTGGTGGCACCAACAATTCCTAGTGTCCTTTCTTGCTTCATGTTTTTCTTTTCTTTTCTTTTTCCAATTGAGATCAGGTCGCAGCATGTAACTCCCGCCAACCTTGAATTTGCTATGCAGCCTAGACTGTCCTCAAACTCAGGATACTCCTCCCTGAGCCCCTTGAATGCTGGGATTACAGCCAATCTGTTCTTTAGTGCTCTTAGCCTTATAATGCCCTCATCCCAACCTCTCCTCTATTCATATCCTCTTTCTCTCTCTCTTCCCTTCTTTCTAAGACAAGCCCTCACTCTGCATCCAAGACTAGCCTCAAACCCATGGAATAGCTCAGACGACTTCAAACCTGTAGCCATCTTGCCTCCGAATGCTGGGATTACAGACCCTAAGGTTATATTCTGAGACTAGTAGTAGACATGAATCGGGAGCGGGGCACCATTCCACCCAGGATGGCTTAGGGTGAAATCAGAGAGCGAAGAGGCATCAGCAGTCGTAGGGACACATCTGGCCTCTGGCCTTTGTCCAAGGATAGCAATGGAATCCAGAAGTATTGGAGACAGAAAGTTACAGGATAGAATCTGAGCCTTAGAAGGCTCTCCTGGTTGCAGAATAGAGCAGATATGGAGTCCCCACTCCTGCTGCTTGCTGCAAACTAGGGACAAACTAGGAAGCAGATCAACCTAGGCTGTCGTCATGGCGACATAGGTTGGAGACGGTTAGGACATAGAATTGGCAGGCTTTGGCGTTAATCTGGAAGTGAGAAGGCAGGAACAAGATCTCATTTTGCTCAAGTTTCTGACTCGAGCAATGACAAACAAACCCCAAGAAGGCGGGTAAGTATGAGGAGGAAGAAAGTGGGGACCCAAGTGCAGACTCGAGAAGGCTCTGCACTGGATACATTAGGCCTGAGTCCAAGGAGGGGGGAGTCTTGGAGGGGAAGAGTGAGCCCGTGGAAGGGTCTGGTTCCAGTAAAATATCAGAAGATGATTAGTCCCAGCACTCAGGAGGCAGAGGCAGGCAAGTCTCTGTGAGTTCAAAGTCAGCCTGGTCTATATAGCGAGTTCTAGGCCAGTCATATGTGAGGCTATAGGTTCAAACCCCAGCACTATTTCCATAGACAGAGGACAGTCTTCACTTCTGAGTCCTACGGTCTCTAGGCTTTGGAAGGGGCGACAAAAGCTCACCCCTCTTCCTGTGTTTTCATTTTATTTCCAGTAAAGCCTCCCGGCCTTTGTTCTCTCCCAAACGCTGGCAGTTTTTCAAGTATTAAAAACCAGAGATAAAAATTTTAACATGTGTGTGTATTCAAGTCCAAAGCCTAGAATTCTCCCAACATATGACATCAACAAGTCCAGTGGCCTTCAGTATCTCTCTCAGAAGACAATCTCATAACATTTACATTTCCTGTCGACTCCAAAGAAAACCTCTCTCCACTCACATTCCTTAAATTAGAACTTTGTTAATTTGTTTAAGTGTATGGTATCTAGTTTACATACAAGGCAGAAAACTGAAGGGTGCAAAGGATGAGAAAGAGGAAGAAATTGTGTCACCCCAACTCTCACCCCAGCCCAGGCTACTTGTCCCTCATGTCCTCTCAGGGAAAGCAGAGACACAGGTATGGTCATACATGTGTGAGGTTCAAAGCCTTAAAAAAAAGAAATCAAATAGGAACAGACTAGTCCACATTCCACATTCCTAACAGTCTGTCTAGGGGACCCTTCCGTGTCAGTACCTGAAGGCGTGCCTTTAAACTGGCATGAGTAATGTGTAAATAAAAATCATCTTATGAATTCTGTAGTTACGTCCATGAGAAACAGAGCTCAGAAAAGTCTGTTTCTTGCTTCACCAATGCAAGGACAGGAAGAAAGCCACCTGACATCTTTCTCTGTTACCGTCCCAGTAGCCCTCACATACAAAGCAGGAGAAATAATCCTACCGTCCCGGAATTGGTCATGGAGACTGAGCAATCTATTAAAACCGCATTGTATGATGAGCTCAGATAAGTCACAATGGCATCACTACCACTAAAACTTTTGCTCTGAACCTCGTCTAAAATTTGGAGCATCTCCAGCTCAGGATGCCTGAGGGGAAAAGGAAACAAAAAAAAAGCAACTTGAGGCACCCTCATTGTGGTCTTGCAAGAAGGAAAACCCCATTCTAGCTGCCTGGAAGCGCTTCTGAAATTACATCGGAAGAGCCTGGGGAAGGGCATATGAACTTAGGCACGGCACTTTCCCCCAGCTGAACCCTACCACAGGGGAGTAGCCCACTGAGCACACACCATTGCCTCTCCCAGACTGCTCTGGCCCCGAAGCCTCCCCTCTGCTCCGTCTCCTCTTGTGGGAATCAGGTAAGCACAGACCTAGAGCCCCCAAGGACAGGCTCCCCAGGAAGGAGACTCGGCTTGCGGTGCTGAGGCACAAGCGTAGACACTACCTCTGGAAACCTGGACTAAGGTGTGTGGAAACCATTCAGTCTGCAGCAGGGCTTTCTCCAGGTTCTGGGCCAGCAGAGCCGAGGGACGATGGCCACACTGACTCTGTGCTAACCAGAAGCAGGAAGAGACATGAATGACAGACGTGGTGAAATGAGGTTTGACTGGTGTTCTCCACACAGGTGACCTGGTAGTTCAAAGCTCCCTGGTCACAGAATGCTCCGGTCCTCAGCCTTGGCGTCCCCAGATTCTCTTCTCAGGGGTTTCCGTAGCCTCCCCTGACTCAGAGTCTTGTGAAGAAAGAAAGGAGAAAAAAAAATCTTCAGGTAAGAAAATTCAGCCAGGCTGGATCCGGACCACTGGCCACCACCTGGCCAGGTCCAAGGTGATTTTCTGGCTTCTTCAAGATGGTCCTGTAGTTGACAAACAGATAAAACTTCTTAAGCTGTGTCTATACAAAGGTGAGGTTCTCCCAGGTGTTTCCTGAAGTCTGTGAGAGGAGCCATGAGGCCTAGAGCTTCAGAAGGTACCCCATTAGCTTTGGCTCCTCAGCTGGCCAAGCCCTGGGTTGCCTTCAGCTAGTGAGACAGAAGATGGACCACCCACCCTGCTTATAGAAAAGGTGTGAAGAGAGACAGAAGGCAGCTTCTTTATCCTGTCATTCTCCAGCTCAGGGTGCCTGGGAAAAAAGGAAACCAGAAAAAGCAGCTTGAGGCACCCTGATTGTGGCCTTGCAAGAAGGAAAACCCCATTCTAGCTGCCTGGAAGCGCTTCTGAAATTATATCCGAAGAGCATGGGGAAGGAATGGGCTGGGCAGTGCGTTTGGCAACCCACCTGTGGCAGTGGCTTTGTGTAGCAAGAGTAGGGCAGGACATTGATTGGAAGTTAGACTTTGGGCTGGAGAGATGGCTCAGTGGTTAAGAGCACTGAACTGCTCTTCCGAGGTCGTGAGTTCAAATCCCAGCAACCACATGGTGGCTCACAACCATCTGTAATGGGATCTGATGCCCTCCTCTGGTATGTCTGAAGACACACACACACACACATATATATATATAATGAATAAAATAAATCTTTAAAAAAAGGAAGTTAGACGTTTATGTTATAAATTCCAGATAATAATTAACATAACCAGGAAAAGACTGTGCTAGGGTTGCATCTTGTCTGTATGGATGAGGAACCAGTGGAAGCATGAAGTACAAGGCCAGAAGGTTCAGAAGACACAAAGATGGCGGCCACCCGCCTGCCTCATACGTCCCCTGAAACTTAGCAAACTTTGTGACCTCATTCTGTGGCATTTTAAATGCTTCCTTGGGTGTTTTTAAAAATATATCCTTACCATAAAAAAAATGGTGATCCTACTTCTAGAAGGAGTTGCTACCCTCAGCAGAGGAGTTAGTACATGAACAGCCAATGGCCTGTCAGTACCAACACACTGAGCAGACTGTATCGTTCAGCCATGGAGAGGAACCAAGAGATGGTGCCAAGCTGAAGCTTGTGCTAAATGAGAGACGTCAGATTCAAGACATGAATGGCTTCATTTCTAGACAATTAAGGAAAAAACAAATCTGTTAAACACATGGGTTGTAAGGATGGGACTGAAGACGACTCCAAAAAATGTAAGAGGGGACTGGGCATGGTGGTGCCCACCATTAAACCTAGCACACGAGAGGCAGGGATAGGCTGATAGCTAAGAATTGGAGGCCAGCCTGGTCTACAAAGCAAATTCCAGGCCAGCCACAGGTGTGTAGGCAGACTCTGTCTAAAAATAAATGAGTAAATAAAATTAAAAATAACAACTCTGAGTCACCACATGCATTAGCGACAAGGACATGTCCTGAGACAGAGTCCTCCACTGTTTTCAGCCATTGTACAAAGGTCTCCATCCCTCCTACTGAAGATTCATTTCAGCAAAGCATTTTCCTACGCCGTCATTTTATTTTTCCTGGAGTTTTCCGAGCCCCGCTGCCCTGACATCAGCCCTGTCAGGCTTACTGCTCACCTCTGTGTCTCAAAAGAACAGAGATGGAAGGAAGTTCAACAGTTCAGTCAAACTGAGGGAGACTTTTTAAAAGAAATAATTGTATTTATTTGGTGGGAAAGGCATGCATGTGATGGCAGTCACATGGAGGTCAGAGAACCAGTCACAGTTTCCTCAGACCCACCATGTGAGTCCCAGGCATCAGGCTCAGGCCATCAGGCCTACCTACAGTGTCTGTATCCACTGGGACATCTTACTGGCCCCCAGCCTTTCTGTGTCAACACCACAAAGTTTCCGTCATAACCTCACTAACCCTGGTGCTGGGGTAGGCATTAGTGTTTGGTCTCCAATGCAGGTCACCTAACACAGACCCTTCTAAATGTGGGCTCAAAGAAGCAGGCCCTTGGATACCTTCAGTCACTTTGGCCTGCTCTTCCCGAGGCCGGCTATGGCAGAGGCGTGCGTGCTCCCCCTCCCCACCGCCTTAGCAATGACCTTCACTGATTAGCCACCTTTAGTCATTTTTTTATGTCACTTCTGGATGAGTTGCTCAATGTGAATTCTCAATAACAACGTGAGCAGTGGGTTTTGTATACTCAAGGACCACAATGACCAAAACAAAAGACAAAGCCGATCGAGCATCAAAGCATTAGGTGAGCAAGACATGCGGAACCAAGATGCAGGAGGCCATGTTGCTGTGGAAGGGAAGACTTTTTACAGGAAACTGGTTTGTTTTTTTTTAAATAAGTAAAAGGAAAAAATTCTAAAAGGACAATGGAAACTACAGTATAGTAAGTACATTCTTGGTAATACCATCCTTTAGTATCATGATTTATTCTGAGTTGTACAGGCTGTTACACTGTTACACAACAGATTCATTTGTATCAACATTAGTTGTGGATGGCGCTACACTGGTAAGACTGTAACATCACTTTGAGATATGAATTTTTTGACAGGATTGCAGTTTTGTGAGTCACTATCTGTATGTACCTGGTCACTAAATAGAACCTTGCTGGTCCCCTGTGAACAGCAGTGAGGCTGGAGCCCTAGGTCTATCCCATCTGGGTGTACCAGGTCCTGGCTCCTGAGGACCCTCGAGTGCTTACACGGATATTGTTACAGTTTCCTGCTGATCTGGGGAGGGAATGCATGGTTCACTCCCCAACCCCTGTTTCATTTATCTATTTATTTTCCTGAGAGGATCTCACCAAGGAAGCTGTGGTTCCTGGGTGTATTGGTGCACTCTTTAATTCCAGCCCTGGAGAGGCAGTGACAGGCAGATCTCTGTGAGTTTGAAGCCAGCCTGGTCTACACAGTGAGTTTCAGGCCATCCAGAGATGAGAGAAAGAGAGAGAGAGAGAGAGAGAGACAGAGAGAGAGAGAGAGAGGAGAGGAGAGGAGAGAAAGAGAGAGATAGGGGAGAGGAGAGAGGGAGGGGGGAGAGAGAGAGAGAGAGAGGGTTATTAACTATGGAAGGTCATATGAGTCTGTTACCATAGAAACACAAATGGAGGCCCAGGGACAGGAAAACTTGAGGTAAGTTAGAAATGAGGAGTTTGATGGAGAGGGAAGGAGAAAGGAAATGAAAGAAGGACAAAGAACAAGGAGCAAGGACCTCCCAGCACAAGAGCCCCGGATGAGCTATGGCTATGACACTATTCTCTCCTCCTTGCAGCTGGGCCTCCTCATACATGTCAGTTCATCCATGAGAGGAAGAGAAGGGGGACTTCTACATTACCCAGAAGCCTCTTCAATCTCCCTCACATGGGGGCCAGGACCAGATTGCTCCCTTCTGCTCTAGCCAGTTCCCAGGCGGGGGTGGAAAAGTGGCTTGCCCTTTGCTGTGGGCTGTCTTCCTGGTTCGAGGCCAAGGCAAGCAGCATGTGGGCCAGAGAGAAGAAGCAGGCTGTGAGTAGAGCTGCTGTCTTCTTGGGCACGGAAAACAGCAAAGCTGCCAAGGCAAAAAGACCAGTTTTCCAAGAAGCTGGAGGAGAGCCAGCATCCTTCTCTGATGGACTAACTTGGAAACCAAAGAATTAGTCAACAAGCCTGGAGTCTCGCCTACAGAACGCTTAGCCAGGCGCAAGCTGCTCAAGAGGAATGAGGAGGACGGGCACATTATACAAAGCAGGAAACGGACCTCACATGGTTATGATCCCACAAGTAAAACAGGTGTGTTGTACCCACAAAGAGCACTTAAATAATGTTTAAATAACACAAAAGGGGCTCAGAGAAGAAGGGTCAGCGGGCTGTAGGCACAGACCCTTGCCTTGCATGGGAGACGCATTGGATTTGATCTACGGCTTGACAGAGAGGAGAGAGGTAGCAGGAGAATACGGAAATGGTGGTTTCCAGGACCCTTCCCCCTGCCCTCTGCCATACCCAGTTCTTGTGAGTGACAGGCTGTGATCAGTGCTGAGAAATATCTGTGTAATGCTTGCTGGCTTTCCAAGGTCGAAGAGCAATTGAAGACGAGAAGAGTTAAGGAGAGAGGCTTTTCTAAACTAAAATTAGAGGTCAAGCCAACTGTGGTGGTACATACCCGTAATCCTAACACTCCGGAAGTAAAGGGTTACTTAGAGTTTGAGACCAAACTTGAGTTCCTTGGTGAGGTCCTCTCAGAAAAATTAATTAATTAATAATAAATAAATAAATAAATAAATAAATAAATAAAATAGAACAGGAGTTGGGGAGTGAACCATGCATCCCCTCCCCAGATCAGCAGGAAATTGTAACACGAACCCTGTAAGCACCCAAGGGACCTCAGGAGCCATGACCTTGTACACCCAGTTGGGCTCCAGTCTCATTACTGTTACAGGGGGCCAGCAAGGTGCAGGGCATCAAAGCTGTAAAGACCACACCTGCTAGGTAGGGATCACTTTACGGGGACCCATGTGAGTCAGTGATACAAGGCAAGGGAGGCTTTACCCAGCCATGCTGAGGGAGAAGGAAAGCTGTTGGCTTCATTTCTGAAGCTCTGAGATCGACACTGAGCTCTTTGATAGCATCAGAGAATGATATTTCTTAAGAAACAAGATAATAAGTTAAGACGCATCTTCTAGTCCTGAGCGTTGGTCTAGACCAGAGTGTGACTGACAAGCGGAGTTCAGTCTTGCCTTGACAAAAACAGACAGCGCCGGGTGGGACAAAGGAAGGAACAGAGCAGAATGTGTGATTGTGGCCATCCCAGAAAGCAGGGAACGGCTAAAAAATCGGGGTTGCTGAAGCAGAAAGAAACTTTCAAGTCTCTCCTCATTACCAAAACATGTCTGTCATGTCACTGAACACCTACATGGACATGTTCCTGGGCCGCCTGTGACTGGTAAAGAGAAAAGACATGTGCCAGATGCTCCTTCTGATGAGCTCATGAGCTTGTGATAGACCACATCTCAGCTGAGGCACGGATTTAGCAAGTTCTAGTCTAGCCTGGGCTACATAGTGAGAACCTGTCTCAAGTCATACATAATACATCCATCCATACATACATAGTGAGAACCTGTCTCAAGTCATACACATATACATAATACATTCATACATACATATATGTATGTATGTACATAGTTACACTCCCATGTACAGGAAAAGGGCCCATCCAAAGCACAGAGACCCATTTACGAAGGAGAACGTCAGCAAACATCTTCCCAATCTCCCTCTTCGTGACAGCACAACACCCGGGAAGCAGACGAATCGCTGATTTATACTCTCTCACGCCATAGCACAAGCTAACACTGAACTCTATCCGTTACCCAGACTTGGCCCTGAGCTTTTGATCCTCCTGCCTCAGCCTCTAGAGCGCTGGGCTTACAGGCCTATACTGCTACACCTGGCTCTTGAATTTTCTCTTTCAAGAGCCACCTGGAAGGATGCGGAGAGGTCCCTTTCAGATGGAAAAGTTCTCTAGGAATTGAATCCAGGAGGGATGGTAGCATTTGATTGGTACCTAGGAAGCAGGCATTGCACACATTGGAGGGAACACGGGACCCACGGCCTGTGAAACATCCAGATGATATGAAATGGCGGCGGGGGGTGGTGGTGGTGGTGGGTGGACGAGACTGTTAGAAAGACAATACGCCGCCATTAATGGCATTAATGGCAACTGGTGGCTTTTCTCCATGGTCCTGAGCCTTTGGAGCAACTAGGATTCCTGTTTGGAAAAGAGCGCCCTGAATGTGCTCCAGCAGAGCTCCCAATACTTCCAAATGAAATGGCAAGCAGGCCTGAGGAGGGCTGGGTTTTCCCAAGCAGGAGGTGCCCTCACAGAAGAGTTTGAGCCCAGTCATCTAACGTCTCTCTCTAAGTAACCGTTCTTCTTCCGGACCACCTGGCAGCAGCAGACACTAAGAAAAACCCCGGAGGGAAATGATGCATCTTTGAGGACGCTCACAGGGTGTCTTTTTGCCATTCTCAGTTTGGGGCATTTCTTATTTCCTCACAGATGAGAAGAGACAAGGCCACAGCTTCCCCTCTGCCACTTCACCAGCAGAGCTGCTGAGGTCACAGTGAAACTCAAGTGAGCGCCTTGCATCACAGGAGGGGTGGAGGGGGCTCAGGCCGGCCAAGCCAGATGGACTTTTGAGTTAGATGCAGGATGCAGGGAAGGCATCTCCAGGTGCCCTAAGGAGAAAAGAGAGAAGGAAGAGGAAGGGGAGGGGGAGAGAGAGGCAGAGAGGGAAGAGAGAGGCCCAGAGGGAAGAGAATATTCCTTCAGGGCTCCTGGGCAAAAAGTGTTAGTTAACCCAGTCCTGATGTCCCCACCCACCCAACAGGCAGGGGATTGCAACAGGCCTTACCTTTGAGGGTACCAGTGAGCCAGTCTCGGGAGGAAGGTCATTAACCCCATGACCCCTGGCGCTGTATGTAAATGGCAGCTCCCTCTTCTCACAGACCAGCCAGTGCAACTAACCAGACACCGGAAAGCACTTAGGCTTGAAGGCCATCTTTGCATCAATGAGTAAAGGTGTAAACGGAGTCAGAACAGAGCCACACAAGGGACTCCGGGGTGTGTGGCAGTGAGAGGAGCTTTTCCTCCTCACCTTTACCTCGACCTGGTGTAACAGAGATGCTGGTATTGATGGGAAATGAAGGGCTCCCCTCTTTCTACCAAGACTCCTGAGTCTCCAGGGATCGGGTAACAAGAACCCGCTTTGAAACTGAATCACACACCTGCAATTAGTCGAGCAGATTCATAGAATCCACCCTCCGGACCCCCCGGGTTACCTCAGAAATCAGCCTTCTCTGTTGTTGCATTGTACACTATCACACCCCCAGATACCAGCCGGGCTCCTGGAAATGTCCTGCCCACCTTCCACCACGTGACTGCCTTCCTCTTGATATTTTCCTCCGGGGCCCCAGATTTGAAAAAAATAAAGCACACAGCAGGGCTTGCCGATAGTGCCCACCTTTAATCCCAGCACTCAGAAAGCAAAGGCAGCCTGATCTCCGTGAGTTCTAGGCCAGCTAGAGCTGCAGAGTAAAGCCCCATCTCGAAAATAAATAATAAACAAACAAACAGGCACAGCACTGGGCACTTTCTAGAACCCTCCACCCGCCACCTGCATGCCCTGGATACTTCTGGATCCTCCCCTAGACTGAAAGCAGCAGAAAGCTTTTGTTCCTGACTTCCCCATCCCCAAGCAAACAAGGAGCCGGTTGCAGCCCAAACAGCACTTTCTGCCTTTGCTGCCAAGGTGTGCAGCCCAGGCAGTGGGCAGACCACAGCCCCGTCAGGGTGCTCAGCGCCTTTAGTCTTGAAATGCAAATTTCCCTGTGGCCCTCCTGGCCTCTTCTGCGGGGGTCGGGGGTGGGGGGTGGGGCGGCAGACCCTCTGGGAGAAAAGATGAGATTTAAATTGGAAATAAAGCACTGTACCAAATTGGACTCTGACCTTGCTCAGAATTCCGCTGGCCCGTGTTCGCTGACCCGCCACCCCTGAGTCTCCCCGATTGTTCCCCGGAGAGGCTGCCTGCTATCTAATGCCGGGCCGGCCGTCACCAGCTGCTGCCTCCCTGGCCGCCTTCCACCTGGCCTGCCCAGTAAGTCCCCAAAATCAAACAGTTTTCTTTGCCTTTCTAGCTTCTCTTGCCACCTCTGGGCCTGGAACAAGACGAGAACGGTTTGGTTGGGGCTTGGGGCCCAGTGGGGTGGGCCTGCTTGTAAGGCATGGGAAGAGGCAAGCAGGCCCCAGCAGGCCTCTGAGTGCTTTCTTGGTTACCAAAGCAATTCCCAGACAAGGTCTGGAATGGCCAGCGTTGGCCTGGAAGCCCTGATGCACCATGGAGCCAACATTTACATGGGCCAGCCCCTTGTCCTGCCGCCCAAGAACATGACTCTGCTCACTCTGGAGACTAAAGCTTGCTCAGTTTTTCAGTGTGGAAGCTCTTCCGTGTTTCTAAATTCCGCCCTTCCTTCAAGGACCGGGAACATGCACTTTCTGTAGAACCCCACACACTTCCACAATCCTTCCTCTGCCTCGTCAGTTTAGGGTTCAGACCAAGTTCAGAGCCATACAATTACGCCCTGATGTAGCTCATGGTCTCACTGCTTCGTGTCTCACCTCTCCGGCAAGCTGGCAGGCTCCCAAGGACCATGTTTTACTACACTGGCACTCGGTGGGTTTGCCAGGAAGGAAAAGCTGACTGGACAAAAGAATGAGTACATGGGTCATATTGGTCCGGGAATTATTTTCTTTACATAGCCACCAGCGGCGACCTTCCTTGCATTGGCCTTCGTGGATGTTCCCTCTAGCGTCTCATAATCATAGAGAAGCCTGGAGCTACCAGGGAGTCCCAGGAAGCTAGCCTGCACCAGTGTGGGGGTACTACTGAGTGCCCAGGGCCCTTCCCTTGTCCTCTTTGACCCAACGGGGATGACAGACTCTGCCCGCATGGAACGTTAGTTTCCCAACATTGTGCAAAGTAGTAGATAAACGTTGGGAGAAATGGGGTTCAGGAGGGACCAGAGGAAGGTTGCCTTCATCACAGAGCTACTAAATTAAGATGAAGAAGGCTGGATGTGCCTAGGGGAAATTGAGAGTGGAGCACCTTACCACTAGGCGCCATCCCAACCCCAGTTAAAAAAGAGGGAAGACGGGGTGGCGGAGGAATGAATTATCTGTAGATGGTCCATGAAGGGTTTAATAGGAAAGGTCTTAAGACTGACCAAAGGGGAGGGAGAAGTTAAGAAGACTCAAAAGACCAAGAAGATTCACAGAAGACCAGGCAGGCAAGATAGAAAATTTGAAAAGCAAGGTGAACTGTGAGGTTTTTCTCGCAGGAAGTCAGGGGCTGGTGTAAGAATCTATAAATAATCCTGTCCATGAGCTCCATGTCCAAGTCTCAGGAACAAGTCAGGACCCAGGTCCAGGCAGGGAGCTGCCTGTGCACCGTGTGGTAAGCTCCAAAAAGCCCCTTTGTCCCATCTTGCACCCCACACTCCTGCTGTGAGGACAGAAAGCTTCAGACTACAAGAATCCAAAGTGATGCTTCTCTTTCGGGGCAAGGAGAAGGACCCTAGACAGCCAAGATGCAAGGGGTATAGCAACACCTGGCCTGCAGGTGAGTGGGTTAAATGGCGTGAGGGAACCCAAGGGTGTTGGGAAAGTTGGGAGTCACCACCCCGGGACTCCCTGAGAAGTGTCCACACTCGGCTTGCCAGCAGTAGCCTTTCTGTAAGAACAGCCCAAGCACAGTGTCAGCCCCTGAAGTCTGGCTTGGAGCCCTCAGCGGCCTATGCCAGCATCAGCGGGCGCACTGAACAGTTGGCCAATTCTGTGCCTTTCATTACAGGCCGGTTTCCCAGGGGAAGCCAGGACCCAAAACAGAAGGCAGCTACAGTGCCAGCCCTTGTGGGCATTCCTCACAGCTAATTCAGCTGCTTTCCTTCCAGAGGGATTTTATACAAACCCCTAGAGAGCCACCTACAGTTCCACAGGGCAGGTGTATAAGCCAAAGAAGACTGACCCTACTGCCCAGCGGGGCATGCTTCCTCTCTCTGCTCCACACCCTGGGGTCCTGGGAGGGCTTCTCTACTCAGCTTCCTCAGTGAGGGAGGGAGGCAAACAGGGACCAGAGTCCAAAGACAAAGCACCTGTGAGCCATCCCTTCCAAACCGGCCAGTGATGGAAGAATTAGATCCGCTAAGAGTTTCTTCTTTCTCTCCAATTCCACCCATTCCACTCCGTGTCAGAGATTTCTGCCCTGATTTTTATTATTTCCTGCAGTCTACTGCTCCGGGGTCGGGCTTGTTTGTATTTTTCTAAGGTCTCGGGGTACATCATAAAGTTATTTATTTGAGTTCGATCAGAGTTTTCTTTAGTGTACACACTTAGAGCTACAAAGTTTCCTCCTATCCCCCTGACTTCTCTGTATAGTGAAAGTTATGGTGACCATTGCTTTCAGTTTCATTTGAGTATAGCAATTTCAAAACTTCCTGTTTTCTCCCACAACTAGTATAATATACTAATGGTTGAGTGACTGTTGTTAAAACTGTAATTGCAAATTGCAACACTCAGAAGGCTGAGGAAGATGGCTATCAAAAGCTAAGGGCCAGCCTGGGCTACACAATGAATGTCAAGCAAGCCTGGGATTCATAAGTGATAGAATGTATTTGTATATTTGCTCTTGCTACTTTGTTTTCCTTGTATTTAGTTATGATCTGGCAGGATACAAGACATTACTATAGTTCATTTGTATGTCTTAATATTTGCACTGTGTCCTAAAATACGGCTGTATCTTTTGAAAAGGTCCCCGGACTGCTGAGAAGAAACTATTCCGCAGCTATTGGATACTGGACAGAGCGTTTGTTAAATGTCTCTTAAGTTCATGGTATAGTTGAATGACAATGTTTCTTGGTTGAGTTTTACTTCCTGTGACCTACCCATTGATGATCGTGGGGTACTAAAGTGGCCCGTTTTGATTCCACTAGAACCCATCTGCCCCTTTATGCCCATTAGTATTGTTTTATGAAACTGAGAGCATCTACATTTGGTGCACAGACATTTACACTTGTTAGATCTTCTTGGCAAAGCGTTCCTTTTATTGAGATGAGAAACTAGAAAGGTTTTCAAAACTGAGTAGGGAGAATATGTGAGAAAGGCATCCGTTGTGAGCGTCTGAAAAATCACATACACATTTTTATTTTTTCTTTATTTTTGAAATTTCGATACATGAATACAATGAAATGTGATTATATAGCTATTCCCCATTTCCCGCTCCAAAACTTATCCCATATCTTTCCTAATACACTCCCTCCCTCCCAACTCACTTTTTGGGGGCGGGTAACCCACTATGTCCGTACAACGCTACTCATATGGACATGGGCGTGGGAAAACATCTGACAATCACATCCTCAATAAAAAAAATGAGTCTCAGGCCTGACGACTGTTCCTTGCCGATAGCTCCTCGGTGTGTGACTGGGTCTGAGGTCATCTGCGTCAGCTATGCTGGAATCACACACACTTGACCGTGTGCTGAGTGTAATGTTTAGGCCCAGTATTAGCCCTAAGGTGTTCATTTCACAACATGCCGTGCTGGGTTGACGCTGCATCTCCCGTCTCCCTTGCCTAGGTGGCCAGAATCATGTGGTTCGCCCAAGAAACATGAATCTTTTTCTTGGGCCTTACTGCAATCCCTCCAAGTCAGAAGCACAAAGGCAGGAGAGAGACACAGAGAGACAGAGACACAGAGACAGAGGAGACACTTACTTGAGATTTTGATGGCAGGTTCCCCTACTCTGAACAAGGGATTAATAGCTACAAGTTGGTTCTAGGAAAATGAATGATTCCTACTGGAGACCATGAGCAGTCCCAACCCTGGGCTCCAGACATGGATGGACTGAGCAAACCAGAACTACTCGCAGAGAAGTATGACCCAACCAGCACTTTCTGCTCACTCTTGTGGCTCACTTTGGCCCCCCCAGCTGACCAACCTTAGCCCAAACTGACAACTGTCACTCCACAGGGCCTCTTTAGTAGCATTTCGTTATTTATTTCAAAAAAAAAAAAAAAATCAAACAAGTATTCAAAATATTTGATGATGGAGCCTGAATTCCCTTCTCCTTTCTGTTGAATGTTTGTTCCCATCAAGTTCACTTACCATAGATAATGTGAAAAATAGTCACCCATGGCTCGTCCTAGAGAGGCCTGGGCCTCTCAGAAGCACGGCCTTGCTTTTATTAAGCCCGCCGTTTGCCAAAACTGCCCTATGTCCCGCTGTGATGTGATCTGTAATAAGTCTTAGAGCACAATAGCTGGGTGAAGCAAACGAATGTGTCGCCTGTTCTGATTTATTCTGAAGATAGGCATGTGGCCACAGGAGAAAGGGCACAGTAGATGTGTGGGCTCGGCCTAAGCCTTGCAGTTCTTAATCAGGAGCCATCCGGGGCCTCAGCCGCACATGGGAGAGAAATGAAGGCGCCAACACAGAAGCACTAAGCCCCGCCCACACCGACAGGACTGACAGGGAGTGGAAGCAGGACGGGAGGGCGGGAGGTTGTAAAACCCGAGAATAGGAAATAAAATCAAAGGTCACCCCCATTGAGAGAAGTCAGATAGGGCACCGTATGCTTGAGTCTGGCCAATGAGCCAAACGCAAATAAAAAGGAGACACAGAAAAACGACGCCTTGAAGCAGGACAGATGACTTGTTGAGAACTTGGCCCTGAGAATGTGTGGGGCGGCAGAAAGGAACCCAGGGAGCCAGTACCTTCCCGAGTCCCTTACTCAACCTCTCCTTTAGGACAGGCGCTGTCAGCCCTCGATCCCGTTTAATCCCACTGACTATCCCCGGTTTTACAGAAGAGGAACTGCGGATAAGGAAGTTGAAAGTTATGACACGAGATTATAAATCCTGCCGTCTCCTGAGGGCCCCACCTTCAGCAGAGGCGCTACTGGCAGTTAATGGCCGCTGAGAAAGGGCAAGTTATATTTCTTCTGGGGTGTGGCCTTGGTACGTTCCCCATGCTCCAGTGGGTGGCCCTACACCCATGCACACGCACAGACAGCACTAATGGGAAGACACAGTATGGGGAGTCTGGGAGGGGCTGCAGGGGAAGGGGTGGATATGATCAAATATAATAATATATATATATATATTCCTCAACTAAAATATATTTATCTAAAAATGTATTTTAAAAGGAGAGTGGAGGGGTTGGGGATTTAGCTCATTGGTAGAGCGCTTGCCTAGGAAGCGCAAGGCCCTGGGTTCGGTCCCCAGCTCTGGAAAAAAAAAAAAAAAAAAAAAAAAAAAGGAGAGTGGAAATGGCACATTAGGGGGAAGAAAAGGTGGGAAATTAGAATCTGTATTTTCAACAAGTCTCTTGAATATCTGAGAAAGGGGAGAGGGTTACTTTTCCATCCATCAAATTAAATATAATTTGCTTTACTTCTGATGTTCACACCATTTCATTTTTAAGAATTTCACTTGTCACGTCAGCAAAAACTCATACTCATTTCTCTTTGTTATTGGAATGAACACGAAGAGGTCCCCATGCACCATTCTTACAGTTAATGCTTTATTTTTAGCACCCTGAAAGTGGTTTAATTCACGTTATGTTTGTAACGCGCTCTGCAAAGCACCAAGGAAAAAGTAAACAAGTAGATGGGTGAATAGGAAGTCCCATGGTCCCCGGTGCCATCTTGGACTTTGGTATGAGGCTCGGGAATGAATTTCTGACCGGCCTTCACCGGTCTTTCAGAATGATGCCTTCCTTCCACTCCTCTGAGGCACAATCTGTACTCGGTGAGAAGATATTGGCAGATCAGTCCTCTGGGTCAAGAACAGACAATAACCAGGCCATGGGGGATAATTTCACTGAAGAAGGTGATCAGATTGTAATGGTTTCTTTTCTGCCAACTTGGCTAGGCGACAGATAGTTTGGTCTCATGCGACTCTACATGCTTCAAAAGAAAAAGAGGCCTCCTGCAGACGCACAGAGCAGACGGGCCTCTACTGCTGTCATCATAAGGTCCTGCACGGATCGCTGACGGCCTATCTGATCCCGATCTCCCCTCTAAATATATTAGCATATTATTTTGGGATTAAATTGCCAACACATAGACTTATTCAAATTGTTACAATGGCATTAACTGAAAAAAGTGGGGGGGGGCTGCTGGTACTGGACCAATAATCTCAGCTACTCTGGAGGCTGAGGCAGGAGGGATTTTTATTTTATTTTATCTTATTATTTATTTATTTATTATTTATTTATAGACAGAGTTTCTCTGTATAACAGCTCTGGCTGTCCTGGAACCTGCTTTGTAGACTAGGCTAGCCTTGAACTCAAAGAGATCCTCCTGCCTCTGCAAAGATTAAAGGACTGCACCACCACACCCAGCAAGGGGGATTTTTTAAAAGATGGTAGAGGAAGAGGAGGGGAAGGAAAAAAACACAAAAGAATGATTGAGAAAAAAAGAAGGGGTTGGGGATTTAGCTCAGTGGTAGAGCGCTTGCCTAGCAAGCACAAGGCCCTGGGTTCGGTCCCTAGCTCTGAAAAAAAGAAAAAAAAAAAAGAAGAGGATACACGGAGATCACACACACACACACACACACACACACACACACACACACACACACACACACACAAGAGACAGCCACCGCCCCCGAAGTGCTTTCTCAACTGCTGAGAAAATATCTTCGAGTTGGCCCACACCAGCCCACCCTGCCTCCTCAATTAGGTGAGCTACTTCCTTATTAAAATAAACCTCTCTTCATACACATCCTGTTGGTTCTGTTTCTCTGGAGAACCCTGGCTAGTGCACAGTCCAAGAGACGGGGCCTAGGAACAAAGTTAGAAGGTCTCAGTGCTGGGCAGGACCCTGGTGAAGTGCGTGTAGTCCAATCTGTCTGTTGTAAGATGGGACGAGAAACTCTGAGAGGAAAGGCTGAGACTGAGAGTGCACCGGTCAGAGTCAGGACTAGAACCCACAGCACAAAAACCATACAAAAAGAGTAAGCGTGAGAATATGATACACACACACACACACACACACACACACACACACACACCCCTTCTAAGGGGATAGGCTGGAACAGGAGGCATATCTGCAGGCAAGGTGGGTAGGGCGGTGCCTGTTCAGGTGAGAAGTTAGAATGGATACTCCCAATGCAAACGCCTTTGACCTGGAGACAGTCCTTACAAGAATACTGCTGTTTGAGCCATGCATACTGTGAAAGAGAAATAGAGCAAGGAAATCCCCTAAAGTGAATCTGTTGAGCAGATGTCTGTCTCTGGAAACAGGAAGCAGGAAGCATGACCCAGGATAGAGCCGGAGGACTTACCATGATCTACCAGAAGCAGCGTTGAGTAGGAGGAAGAAGGATGCCGGAGGACTTACCATGATCTACCAGAAGCAGCGTTGAGTAGGAGGAAGAAGGGTGCCAAAAGGGAAATGGGAGAGGGGGTGTGCTAGAGGAGAGCAGCCTCCAGCTGACCTTCCAAGGAATTAACCCAGCTGCTCAAAAGCCTGGAGCAGCAGGCAGATGGACTCTGTGCTCGGAGTGTGGGAGGAGAGTAAGAAACGTCTCCACAGGCCCTGGTCATGCTTTGCCAATCTAAGTCACTCGGCAACTCTGTCCCCCCAGTGAGAACTATTTAGACCACACAGTCCCCGATGAGTCCTTGCCCTCTCTCCCACCACTCCACACGCTTCATGGTCTACTTGTGGAATAGTTCCTGGGACCAAGTGAGCTTGACTTCTTCTCTTCAGAAAACTGGGGCTAACACAGGAAGCTGTGGTTGGTCCATTTGTTCCTACAACTCCTCTTGGGGTGCCTCCCTCTCTGCCCAGCCTCTCCTTGGCCATCACTTCTTGTCAAGACCATCTCTGACCTTTTGATCGATGCTCTGCTACAGGGGGTCTCACCTCGGCCAGATCTCGTGCAAACATCAAGATGAGTTCCTAAATTGAGTTTTCTTTCAGGGCATCCTTGAGAGGAGCTAGCCTTAACCCAACCCCAACAGCACGTCCTTATGAAAGCAAGACAAATCAGGACAAAGTGCATACTCAATGCTTATTCTCTGAGGCGGGGAGGGGCGCAATTCTAATCACAGGACTCTTTCTCCCTTCTTCCTTTCCCTCCCCACCTCCCCTGGCCCCCTCTCGCTCTCCTTTCCAGTGACACTCAGGATGACGTAACATGGACACCAGCGAAACCCTCATGCTATAGCCATCCCACAGAAACATCCCACAGGCAGTCAAAAACCCAAGCCATTGACGGGAACGTGTACCTCTTGCTGAAGCTTAAGCAAGGGAGAAACAGAGTGTGCAAACCTGTAATCTCACCACTTGGGAGGCCAAGGCAAGAGGAGCATAAATTTGAGGACAGCCTGATCTACGCAGTAAGCCCCGTACCTCAAAACTGGGAGGGGAGGGGCTGGGGATTTGGCTCAGTGGTAGAGCGCTTGCCTAGGAAGCGCAAGGCCCTGAGTTCGGGTCCCCAGCTCCGGAATTTAAAAAAAAAAAAAAAAAAAAAAAAAAAAAAAAAAAAAAAAAAAAAAAAAAAAAAAAAATTTAAAAAAAAAAAAAAAAAACTGGGAGGGGATGGGAGAAGAGGACAGGAGTTTTTAATCTGTTTGCCTGGGGCATCTGGAAATAACAGCACCAGCTCGAGAAGGCCGTCTACTGAGAAGCAGAGCTGGTGGTGGTTTGTATGTTGTGTAGTGAAGAACGACTGGGCAGTCCCCATGCTCTAAATGTGCAAAAAGGCTGGAGAAGGAGAAAGATCAATGGAGAAAAGTTACTCATTAGGACCTGTGGATGGTGAAATCCAGGACTAGGGTGTCGGGAGGGACGTAACTTACATTGTGACGCAGAGACGGAACTGAGAGTGACACCTCCAGAGGTCAGTGACCAGGAAGATTAGAGGAGCTTCTGCTGTTTTCTTGGTCTTTGTTTTTATTTAAGTCCTTCCTCCCTTCCTCCCGACAGGGAGATTTTTGCCGCTGGCTATAGGCTGTTCTGAAACAGTAGCTGCTTTATTTCAAAAGGGATTGGCATCGACTCTAAGAAGAAAAATTCTTGTCACGACCCGAGCCAAGGCTGAGGACATTATGTCCTAGGGCTACAAATTACTTGGCTAGATTTATTTTATAGGGTGGCTCTAGAAGACCTCAGGGCCTTTGGTCTCCATTGCAGACTCCTGGGACTCACCCAGAAATCTCCTAAACCCATCACACCAGAGTGGGTCCTAAACAGTAGTTATCGGAGCCACCAGGCCTCACGTGTGGCTCTGCTCAGTGTCCTTTTGTGTGGCTTCCTTAAAAGTGAGAATCCTGAACTATTTTTCCCCCCCTTGGAGTGTCTGGGGGAAGTGTGACGTAATGTGAGCCCAGGCTGGCTCCAAATTCAGAATCTTCCTGCCTCAGCGTCCGTGCTGCTGCCACCAGCCTGTCTTACTACACCTGGTCAAGAACTATGATTTTCTTTTCCCCTCTTCCGAATTGTTCTCTGTCTGAAACTGATAGTATTTTACTAAATGTTGCCATCTGTACTCCAACCTTTTGACTCAGCCACCCCTCAGAGATGTTCTCAGAAAGCCATTGCCTCTCCTTTACCTGCTGTAAGTGTTTTAAGAACATAATGGCTTCGGTTTATAACCTACCCAGAAAGGAGAATTGCAGCCCTCAGCTCTTCGCAGAGGGTTTTGGGGGATTTGTAAGCCTCCTGGTTGACTTTTCATTGGCCTACATGGGTTGTTATGCTCCCCGCTTCAAGGAGAAGGTGCAGAGAGATGAACCACATTCCAGCCATGTCATCGCTGGGGAAAGAATACACTACAATAGAGAGAAAGGCAGCCTGACCCTTCTCCAGCAATGGTTTTCCATTGCTGTCCCAAAGGACATCCTGGGAGACTTCGATTGCTCACGGAGCAGAAACTCTGGCAAGGCTTGCAAAGGCTTGGAAGCACAAACTGGCTCTCTCATGGGACTGTGTAGGAAAGACACATGGACAGCAGCCCGTGACGTTGGCTAGAGGATCCCAAAACTGATAGGAGAGACCTTTACATTCAGCAGACCCATGGGGTCTGATACACCTGAGATTGGGAAGACAAAACGGAGATGATTTGTAATCAAACCCATGGCATTTTATCTCATCTGATCCTAAAGCAAGCTATACGGTGACCGCATTGTAGAAAACAAATTCTTAATACTTTCAAGGGTCAATGTGTGTTGTGGGTCTAGGGATGCTCAAAGATTCACCATGACCCGTGAATGAATTTTAACAAGTAAGAGATTTTATTAAACACTGGTCAGGACTATCTTAGCCATGGAAGAGACATATTTTAAGTACAAAGTTTAGAAAGGAAAAGCCACAAAGTTACATAGTTACAAAGTTAACTGCTTTTGGAGGTGACATTAGTTCACATCCTGCAGTGCCTAGCTTTTACAACAGACATCCTGTAGAAGCCTCAGTTTTCTCCAGCAAGCAGGTTTTACAGAAGCAGGACCGGCGGTTAGTTCCCGAGACCCACTGTCTTGCAAGAACAACAGAGGCAGGAAAATCGACAACAATCGGCAGTTTCTTAAGATTACCTCAACTATTCTGAGAAAGTCCTCTATCTCGGGCAATTTCGCTGGAAGAGTACATTTCATAAACTAGCAATTGACAAGAACTAAAGCAATTTTCTCATGGTTTCCTTAAGTCCAGCAGTGTTCAAATGTTACACATGCTATTCCCTATCACACACGAATGGAGAACTGTGGAAAAGGCTTTTACAGATTGCAGTCAGTCATCGAGTGTTTCAGGCCTGCATCAGGCAGAGAAAGATGCAAAACGGCAAAGAAACCCAGGCCTTTGGCAGTACCCTGAGATCCATCTTCCTTTTTGGCTTTCCTGCCTGAAACTGTTAATCCCTAAGACGGGAGGGGGAAAAACCCGCTGACCCAAATCATCATTGCCAAATTAATTAAGGCAAGCAATTAATTAAAGTGAGCCTTCTTATTCATGTACACGCACTGCCCACTACCCCCAGGGTGGGGTTTGAGAGGTCAGCATTGGATGTGAGGAAAACAAGACTTTTATAGCTCATAGGTAGGGGGTTCCAAATGGGGAGTCAGCCGGCAATATAGGCAGAGGTGTGGGAGCAGAACCTCATCAGGATCTCTGCAAACAATGACTGCAAGGTGGGCATAACAAGGTAGCTGTGGGTGGCCATACAACCTTTTGAAACCAGGAGAAGCTTGCAAGCTGGTGATGAACAATGTTTTTGTTTTGTTTTGTTTTGTTTTGTTTTGTTTTGTTTTTTGGAGCTGAGGAACGACCCCAGGGCCTTGCGCTTGCTAGGAAAGCTCTCTACCACTGAGCTAAATCCCCAACCCCGAACAAGGTTTTAAAACAAAGGCATGGTCACCTCTCCTGGCACGGGCAGTCCAGAAGGGTTTGTGGTTGAGGTTGCAGGCAGAGCATAGCCCAGTCCTTGAGATACAGGAACGAAAAGAGTTTATCTTCTCCAAGATGGCCTTTGAGTCTAACGTAAGAGGCAGGCTGGCTCTTCAAGATTTCAAGGCCAGATAAAGTTATGATATGATATGATATGACAAAGCTCTCTTCCAGTCTCTGCTTGACCAAACCTGAGACTTAGCAGTTCAGCATCCCGACCGTGTCCTGGAGCCGATAGAAGGTCCTTCAATGTTCCCAATGCAGGACAGAGCCTGCTCTGTCCCTGGAGGATCTGAGCCGTCAGTATCCGTTACAACTAGAGAATTTTGAATCTCCAGGTGACTGGGCAAAGACTTTTGCGGCCGTGGCGGCACGTCTTCTCCTACCACGACTCACTTGGAAAGCACTAGAACCTTTCTGGCCTTGATGAGGATTTGGGAGTTGGTCAGCGGCACCCAGTTAGGAAATCAACCAGCGACCTGTGCTTCCTCTTTAAGACATAGCCCACTGGGACAAGGCTTAGCATGTATGTGCTACCCACCATTCAGTTTCCCCAGAAACCAACTAGGACAAGGAACTGAGATACATATTTTACATATCAAAGCAGACCTGGCCTCCAGGTTCTTCCTGTGTCTCTCAATCCCTATATGGTATACCCTGATTAAAACCCTGAACTCTTCTGCCCAGGGGCTGAGTTGACTTCTACCCGAGGCTCGCCCTATATAATCTGGACATTATGAGCTCGCTCTCTCTCTCTCTCTCTCTCTCTCTCTCTCTCTCTCTCTCTCTCTCTCTCTCCTTCTTCCCCTCCCTCTCCTCCTCCCTCTCCTACTCTCTCTCCTTCCCTCTGTCTCTCTCTCCTCCTCTTCTTCCTCTTCCTCCTCCTCCCCTCCTCCTCCCCTCCCCTCCTCCTCCCCTCCTCCTCCCATTCCTCCTCCCCTCTTCCTCCTCCTTCTCCTCCTCCTCCTCCCCTCCCCTCACTCCCCAGGCCTCAATCCTTGAGGCCAGTGAACTCTCCCAAGAGCAGCTTCCCAATAAACCTGCCTTTAATGTAATCTAATCTGGCTTGAATTGGCTCATTTCACCAGCGGAGAAATGACTTATCACCCGCGCCAGTTCCAGGAACAAATGACCCAGCTGTTCTGGACAAGTCTATTCCGGAGGCCTTGGGGATCGGCGCACCCTCGGTCACTGTGCTGGGCACTTGACAAAGGATACTGGCTGATTTTATGTCAGCTTGACACAAGCGAGAGTTGACGGAGAGGAAGGCGCCTCAACCGAGAAAACGCCTCCACAAGATCCAGCTGTAGGCAAGCATGTAGGACGTTTTCTTAATTATTGGCCAATAGGAGAGGGCCCAGCCCACTGTGGGTGGGGCCACCCCTGGGCTGGTGGCCATGGACTCTATAATAGGGGCTGAAGCCATGAAGAGCAAGCCAGTAGTAAACTCCGTGGCCTCTGCATCAGCTCCTTCCCCGGTGTGAGTTCCTGTCCTGACTTCCTTTGGTGATGAGCAGCAATGTGGAAGTGGAAGCTGAATAAACCCTTTCCTCCCCATCTTGCGTTTGGGTCATGTTTTGGTCACAGCGATAGCAACCCAGAGTAAGACACAAAGCTTGTCTTCTTTACTCCTCAGAAATCTGATAAGACAGGATTTTTTATAAAGAAGCACGCAGATTTTGTCTTCCTTCAGTTTGCATAACTGATAAAAAGCAAATGTTCAAATGTAGCTCCGACCCGGAAACATCCTAAGGCACCATTTTACCTGCTCCCACAGCCTTTGGTTCTGCTCCTTCTCTCCACACACAAGTCCTCTCACAGGTACCTCACACTAACAAACCAGGAGACACCTCCTCAGCCACAGACCGGTACTGTTACCCCCTTACCCTCCTCCGCCCTGCCCCACCCCCACCCGTCCACCCACCCGTCTCTCCTCCCAGCCACGCAGGGACTAGGCTCCTACTCCAGGCCTTGGGCTGCCGTCACCCCCAGCTCTGCTCTCCTTCAGGGCTTCCCTTCTCTGCCTGGTCTCCTTCAGCTTCAACCTCTTGGTCTCCCCACTCCCAGCTCCCCCCTCCAGCCCATTCTCCATGCTTTGGCCCATTTCCAAACCAGCTCTGGCTTTCCTACCCTCTGAAGTCCTTGCATGTAAGGCATGGGGCTAGGGAGTCGTTTCAGTGGTGAAGAGCGTCTGTTGCTCTTGGTGGGTTTCCGTCCCAGCACCCATTGGTGGTGGTTTAAAACGCCTGCAACTTCACCTGTGGGAGATCGGGGACAGTCTGTGTCCTTCTCAGATTGCTCGTGTGTGTGTGTGTGTGTGTGTGTGTGTGTGTGTGTGCTTGTGTGTGTGTGTGCCTGCCTGTGTGTGCATGTGTGTGAGTGTGTGTGTGTGTGTGTGTGTGTGCCTGTGCCTGCCTGTGCATGTGTGTGTGTGTGTATGCCTGCCTACCTGTGCATATGTGTGCATGTGTGTGTGTATGCCTGCCTGTGCATGTGTGTGTGTGTGTATGTGTGTGTGTATGTGCCTGCCTGTGCATGTGTGTGTGTGCATGTGTGTGTGTATGCCTGCCTGCCTGTGCATGTGTGTGTGTATGCCTGCCTGCCTGTGTGTGTGTGTGTGTATGCCTGCCTGTGCATGTGTGTGTATGTGTGTGTGTGTATGCCTGCCTGTGCATGTGTGTGTGTGTGCGTGCGCATGTGTGTGTATGTGCACTCTCTCTCTGTGTCTCTCTCTCTGTCTCTCTCTGTCTCTCTGACTCTCTCTCTCTCTCTCTCTCTCTCTCTCACTCTTTTTCTCTCTCTCACACACACACACACACACACACACAAATCTTTTTTAAAACTCATTACTTTTTGCCCAGGGCCCTCAGGTCAACCCGCAAACGTTTTAGTTTGAGAGATAAAGCCTTTTGAAAGCGCGCTGCTCTCTGCTTTGTCCATCTCAAAGGCAGTTGTTCTGACCACACCGGCTCAGCCACACACAATCCCAGGGAAGCCCTAGACTCCTCCTGCCCCAGTTGTGTTACTCGGTTCAGGCCTCTCCAACTCTGCCTGTGACCTCTGTGGGCCATGCCACTTTTCAGGCTCAACACTGCTCAGACCTCACCTCCCGGAAGCCTTCCAAGCTCCTCCCTTCCTCCCTCACTGCTTCCCCAGCACACCTCATACTCTTCTGGGGAGAGCAAACTGCTCTATTCCTCCCCCCCATAGGTAGAAATTTGTTCCCTGAGTGGTAGTCTTGCAGCCTAAAATCTCCATGTCCTTCATCCTAGTTGATGCCTGCTAAATATTTGTGTCTCTGTGGCCAGGTACAGTGCCTGAAAGATAGCTGTAGAACGGTTAAGTAAAACACACAACTTCTGCAGGACCGTTGGTCCCGGTGGGAAAGAACTAATCCCAAACGAAATGATAAAGGATACTCAGTTGCAAGACCAAGCATGCTGCCGTAGCTATGAAGAGTGGTGGGCGTTTGGAGGAGGAAGCCATGGGAGGCATGCTAGAGAGAATGCTGGTGGTTGGACGGCCAGAGCTCCACCTACACAAGTTTTATCCACGGAGGCAGGCTCACCCTTTGGGGAAGGATCCCTGTTGACAGGCACTGAGGATTCTGTCCACCTAATTAGCATGTCTCTGGGTCAGGGAGGCCCAAATCCTACGTCTGGAACGGAGACAAAGAGAGTCTGCTCCAATTATGTTAATTGCTGCCTGTCTTGCGGAGGATGGGGCGGGAGGGACTCCAGGGGCGCATGGGAAATTCCTCCACTTCACCTACCAGCTCTACAGCCCGGTCCTGCCCAAGGAAGGAGCAGCCAGACCTTAGCACAGACAGCTGGAGGCAGAGCTGGAGACTGTTACAGAGCCTGAGAAGGAGGTTCTGAGGACTGGTCAGCCTCCTACCTGGGACAGTCCCCTCCCCCAGCTTAAAATTCCACTTTAGGAACAGTGCTCCCCCCCCATGCTGCCTTTGTTTGTTTGTTTGTTTGTTTTTGTTTAATGTAAAACGACCCAAGAGAAATGTCCTGGAAGCTGCTGTGAGCTCAGACAGGTTGGTCTGAGCAGCCTTCCCTCCCGGGAAAAGCAGGTGCTCTGACTTGCAGAGGACACACAGACAAAAAGCACTTAGGTCAGCTCCTGTCCCCAGGGTGCTTCATCTATTGTGCCCAGCAACCCACGGCAGAGCTGGCCCCTATCCTCTGCCACATCCCACTCCAAATCCTCTTCCCTCAAGGACTTCCTCCGCCCGGGATCATGATCTGTGGGTGCACAGTCGTCTGCTGCTCTGGTGAGGTGCAGATCCACGCTTGGGAAGCAATTGGTACCCATCTGCAATGCTCCCCAGATTCCAGAGCGCATCAGATTCTTCCTGGAGAGCTTTTCAGAATAGATGGCTGGGCTGCTGGGGACACAGCAGCTGGAAAATGGGGAAATGTTGATGGTGACCAAAGATAACAAAGTTTCACTTGGGAGGACTATATTCTAGAAGTCTGTTTATAGCACGCTGACTATTGCTAATGCCATATCCTTGGACCCTTGGGAAGCCCTTTAGAGAAAGCTATTTCTCTGGCCTAGGTGGGAACCCATGACCTAAGCAACCCAGAACATAAAAGAGTTAATCCAGTCATGTGATGTGGTGGGTATATTAAATGCTTGGCTATAATAAACATTTCAGGATATATATTATATATATGTAATATATATATGTGTGTGTGTGTGTGTGTGCGTGTGTGTGTGTGTGTGTGTGTGTGTGTGTGTGTGTGTGTGTATAGGATGATGTCATTATGTAGCAAGACGTGTCCAGGATAAGGCGTAGCCTATCACTGGATGAGAAGGAAGAGTAGCCAGGGAAAAGTCTAGGAAGCAGGGAGGAGGAAGAGGAGTGAGAGAGATCTAGATGGCGTCTATGGAGGAGAATGGTTCAGACTTAGGTGAACTAGGTCTGTTTTTATCTTGTCCAGATGGGCGGTTTATACCTTTATCAATTGGCACTGGATTTATTGTGTCAATGAATTGCGGATTGAGAATTTAGCATGTAAATCTAATGGCTAAATTACAAGTTTCTGGAACTTTGATTTACTGAGCTAAAGAGGACAGGGTGTGAAAGAAGTGGCTGAGAAGCAGTTGGAGTGTGGGCCCATAGAACAAGGTGTGTGTGTGTGTGTGTGTGTGTGTGTGTGTGTGTGTGTGTGTGTGTGTGTGTGTGTGTGTGTGTGTGTGTGTGTGTGTGTGTGTGTGTGTGTGTGTGTGTGTGTGTGTGTGTGTGTGTGTGTGTGTGTGTGTGTGTGTGTGTGTGTGTGTGTGTGTGTGTGTGTGTGTGTGTGTGTGTGTGTGTGTGTGTGTGTGTGTGTATGTTTGTGTGTGTGTGTGTGTGTGTGTGTGTGTGTGTGTGTGTGTGTGTGTGTGTGTCTGTGTGTGTGTGTGGGTGTGTGTGTGTGTGTGTGTGTGTGTGTGTGTGTGTGTGTGTTGTGTGTGTGTGTGTGTGTGTGTGTGTGTGTGTGTGTGTGTGTGTGTGTGTGTGTGTGTGTGTGTGTGTGTGTGTGTGTGTGTGTGTGTGTGTGTGTGTGTGTGTGTGTGTGTGTGTGTGTGTGTGTGTGTGTGTGTGTGTGTGTGTGTGTGTCTGTGTGTGTGTGTGTGGTAACTACCACCTAGGGGAACGCACTGAGAGGGCAGCTAAAAGGGAGACAGCCAGGAGAGGGTGGCTTGCAACCGAGTGGCAGAGTAGAAGCTGGAGGGAGTGGATCTGGCTCAAGGGAACTGATAGCAAATGATCCTTTTTTAATTTTTAATATATATTGCATATATATATATATATTACTATGAGTAATTTAATTATTTTTTAAAAATTCCTAGGCTCTTCCCCAAGTGTCTTATCCAGTAGGTCTGAGCTAGGGCCTGAGGCTTTACATCCTAAGAGCACCCATGTGTTGCTGGTGCCCAAGGCCTCCACTTTGAGGACAGCAGCTGTACGGCTTTGCCATTCAAACCCTGCTTTGTGGAGCAGTTGTCCTTTGTAAGCTCCCCTCAAAAGGCTCCACTCTTCTCAAAGACACCCCAAAATTCCATATCAGAACCAGGGCCGTGGGTGTAGCTCAGTTAACAGAATGCCTGTCTAGCACGCGTAGACAGGGATCCTTGGGTTTGATCCCCAGTAGCACATAAAATTGGGCACACCTGGCAGCACACGCCTGAAGTCCCAGCACTTGAGCAGCAGATGTGGGAGGACCAGAGTTCAAGCTCATCGTCAGCTACCTGGATTGTTTAACCTCTCCATGCCTGGAGAGCCTGGAGTACACAAGACCAAGCACAGAAACAGAATCCTCTGACACATGGAGGATACTGTAGTTAACCTCTTTCCCTCATTATGTGTTTCAGGCACATAAACATTATCAATTCTTCCTTTCTTTCATTGCTGAATAATATTCTACCCTATGTATATAACACCTTTTATTTCTGTATCCATCAGGCGATGGACATCTGGGCCGTTTCTATCTTTTGGCTATTACAAGTAGTGCTCCCACGAACATGTATGACTTTGTATGGTGTATGGTTTAATTTTTGAGGGTGTACACTAGGAATGGAACTATTGTGTAGTTTGAAAGCTCCAACTTTTTGAGGAGATATGACAGAGTGATGAAGGTATTCCGAGAAATAGTAACTCACCCTAGAACACCTGTGTTGCCAACAGCAGGCCACAGGTCGTTCAGACCCTCCACACTAAGGGTAGCCCCTTGAAGCGTTAGCGCCCCATGGGAGCTTGCTGGAAATACAGGATTTCAGGCCACCCCAAATCTACTGACTCTGAAGCAAGTTTGACAAGATCCTTGGGTTACTCATCCGCACATTAATGCTCAAGACACAGCAGTGTCGAGTGATGTCAGCTAAGAAGCATCCAAATTATCTGCCCACCTAAACAAAATCTTACCGTAGTGAGATATGGGCTCATTAAATCGTACATTTAGATAATAGACTTCTCTTCAAATGCAACACTATGTAACTCTCAGCCATGCATATCTTAGCATAAATTTGATCGTCAGAAGGGCTTAAACTACACCATCCCTTTTTTTTTCTGCCAGCCAAGTTATGGAGAAACAGAGTTGAGGCTAGATTAGATCTCATTGTATTACGGCTTGTGTCGGAATTGTCCCCTACGGACTTGAGTTTTGGATGCTTGTTCCCCAGCTGGTGGCAGCACTGTTTTTGAGGACTTTGGGGCCTTTGAAGGGTGGTGCCTAGTTGGCAGGAGTAAGAACAGACCTACTTCACACAGGGTGGGCCTGTGAAGGTGAGAGCTCAGATTCAGGTTCTGCTTGCTTTCTGCTTCCTGGTCGGCCGTGAAGTGGACACGCTACAACACGCTACGACATGCTACGACACGTTACAACACGCTTCCACTGCCATGAACAGAGCCCTTCTCCACACCATGAATGCTGGGATGGATGGGAGGTCTCGGACACTATGATCTAAAATAAATCTTTTTTAATCTTTCCTAAGTTGTCTAAGACAAAGAGCTAATGGACATTGGTGCTTGGCACTAAGACTGAAGTCAGGGCAGCATGGAGAATTAGAAGAGGCTTCCCAAACTCTCAGTGTCTGTCCTCCTCACAGTCTTTATACATTTTCTACTGTATGGATGTGCTGCAATCTATCCATTCACCCATCAACGGACCTGTGGCTGTTCCCACACCTTGGCTATTACACAGAGTGCTCTAATGAACATTTATATACACGTGTCTGTCGGAGGATCTGCTTTTAATTCATTGAGCGTATACCTAGAAATGGACTTGCTGGGTCTTGTGATAGCTCTGAGCTTCACCAAACTGTCTCTGGCAGTGCCTGTACCATTTTTTTTTTTTCATCCCAACCATTGTATGAGGACCCTTACTTTCTCCATTACCTGTTTTCTTTGAGACAGGTCTCGTAGATCCAAAGTAGCTATGTGGCTGGGGCACCTCCTCACCCAGACTAATTTCTTGCCATCCAAATTTAAATCAAGTACCATCAACACTTTCTATTTCCCTTCTGTGTGGTTCCTGGCATCCTGGTAGATGTGTTGTTACATCTCACTGTGGTTCTGACTCACGTTTCCCCGGTGACTAATGGCTGATGCTAAGTACCTCCTCATGGTACTCTCTGACCATCTGTGTACCTTCTTGGAGAAATTGCCTGCAGGCCAAAAGAGGGCATCAGATCACATAATAGATGGTTGTGAGCCAACATGTGGTTGTTGGGATTTGAACTCGGGACGTCTGGAAGAGTAGTCAGTGCTCTTAACCACTGAGCCATCCCTCCAGCCCCTGAAGACTTTTTATATTTAGTTCTTCCTTGTGTATTTTTACAGGTCCCTTTTCAAACACATGATCTTATAAATATTTTTATTCCATTCTGTAGGGTTTTTATTCCACTGTCTCGATTTATCTTCCGTGTACAGAAACTTTGATTTTGATTAAGTTTATCCACTTCTTGCTCTTGGGACTCACCCCTTTGTCGTTTTTGCCTAAGGACCGCTGCCAAACTCGTGGTCGAGAACATTTGGTTGTATTTCTTCTAAGACTCTTACGGTCTCTGCACGATTTTTTTTTTTACTTTTGAGACAGGGTCTCATATGTCCCAGGCTGGCCCTGGCCTTGCTATGTAGCAGAAGATGACCTTGACCTCCTGATTCTCTTGCCTTTAGCTCCCAAATACTGTGCCACATTGTACGGTTTATGTGGTGCTGGAACTAGAACACAGCAGGACCTTAGAGATGCTGTACAAGGCAAGCACGCTGCCACCTGAGCCGGGTCCTGTACTCAACTCTTAGTTTCGCCTCTTACATTTAGATTGTTGACTCGTTTTTCAGTTGATTTGTGTGTGTGTATTGCAAAGTGGCGCCCAACTTTATTCTACTTCTTGAAAATGTCCAGTTTTCCATCACCACTTAGTAGAGAGACCAGTACGCTCCCTCTGAAGTTAAATAGTTTTGGGAACTGTAGTAATGCGTTATGATATAAATACCTCTTATATTCTAAGAGACAGGAAGGAACTTTTGCTGGCCCTCACAGTCAGAGTTAAAAATACGCCTTGAGGTCTCTTAAAAATTAGGACTTGTTTTTTTTCTAAAAAGAGAAAAGAGGTGAGGTTGGGTGGGTGGGGAGGTGGGGAGGATCTGGGAAGAGTTAGAAGAGGGGAAACCATGATCAGAATATATCGTATAAAAATATGTTTTAATAAATTATGTAAAATAGGATCTTGAGTGTCCACGTCAGTCATCCTCACCCCAAGCTTCTGTATATGAACATTTCTGCTGAGTTTAAAAAAATGTTTTACGTAAACATGTAAATATTTATTTAGAAATAAAATTAAAGACTGTTATTCTGCTGTGTGTTCAGCCTCTTTGTTCAACCCGAGAACGATGTTACAATTCTCATTTGCCTTGGATTTCTCATGTAATCAGCTTTTACACCCTAAATCCCCAACCCCTAATCAGCTTTTACAGCCTAAATTAATGTGTGTCTGTGACCTTGATTTATGTGCTTCCCCATGTCCCTGACCTAAGAGTAGTGTGTGTTTGTATGTGCGTTAGGATAATCATTTGATTAAAACAGCAAATACAGATCAAAATCATCTTATAGAATGAATACCCATCATAAATGTTAAAAGCAATATTCAGATATTGCTCGTTAGTGTTTGTTTTCTGGGTCAGTTGGAGTCCTCTGTAGAGCTTACAGATTTCTGTAAAATATCTTTCATTCCTACTCCAGGTGAGAAAACAAAGCCCTCTGTTAGAGACAGACACATAGAAACAAAGACAGACAGAAAGACTCACAAGACAGCTTTCAGGTAGGCGTAAGTTCAGACTCATAACAGACATCGGAAGAGACACGGACACGAAGAATGCGGATCTGGGTTTGTTCTTGACTAAATGACACCCAGGGAAAGTGTGTTCATTTCTTTCCTTACTGGGACATTGGAGGATTATGGGTGATTCTGAGTTTATTACTAATGCATTCAAATGGATTGCAGCGATCGTTGTTGAATCTGTTGGCCACGCATGCATTGTGTGTATTCATGCGCATATGCATTTGTGTGTGTGTGTGTATGTGCATGTGTGTGTAATGCATGCAATGTGTGTGCATATGGAGGACAGAGGTTAACCATAGGTGTTATTCTTTGGGTTCCATACACTTTGTCTTTTTGGGCCATGGTCTCCCCCACTACCTTGAACTTGTCTGACTGGGTGAGGCTGGCTGTCCAGTGAGTCTGAGAGATCTACGGCCTCCACCTCCCCAGAACTAGGATCCCAAGCAAACATCACCCATGCCTAGCTTTCTCACATGGGTTCTGGGGACTTAACTCAAGGTCTAGTGCGTGCAAAGGAGTCCTTCAGCTTCCTTCTCCTCAGGGTTTGGCTATGTGCGGCAAAGCAGGAAACACGCAAAGAAATCCCATGTAATATGGAATTCGTCTTCGTCAAGTCTTACATAGCCAACGGGCTTCTGACTAAGTTTGCATTGAATCTGTAGAGCAGCCTAGGGAGGGTGACAGCTTAATAGCATGGGTGTATTTTTTCAGCTCCAGAACTTCTGCTTAGTCATTTTTCATGAGTTCAGTCTCTTTGTTGATATTCCCTACTTGTTCATGCTTCATTCCCGTTGAGCGTATTTAATACAGACAGTTTACAACCTTTTTCTAGTAAATCCAATGTTTGTACTTCTTCAGGAATACTTAAGTGGTTTCTTCTACAAACAAAGCAGGCTGTTCTATTTTTCTCTCTGTGTGCTTCACGGTTGTTTGATGAGACTAGATATTTGGATTATTCTGTGATAACCCTTGGGACCTATTTTTATCGCTTGCTTAGTGACTTTCTCTTTTTCTTTGATCACTCTTTACATGGGAACTGTGGAAGCAGAACTGGAGTAGCCACTTCTGTCACCGTCTACGATGACACCACACTTGTATCATGTAACAGTGTATCGACATATTCAGCAGAAACCAAGGTGCATTACAAACATTGCTTAGTTGAGCATCAACTGCCTTAGAATTGTGAAGTCACTTTGGAACGTTTTAGATTTTCTGACACAATTTTTATATTTAGGTTGCCTTCGTATGTGTGTACAATACAGGATACTTCTACTGTGTTAGGTTTCCATACAACCCCTCAAATAGCTCTAGTTTTAGCTCTCCCTCCCCATATTCCCTCCCTTTCCCCTACTCTCCCCCTCCCCATTTGATCTTCCTGCTCCAGTTCCCACCCTGTCTATCCATAACTGCCTATTCTATTTCCCCTTCTCAAGGAGATCTACCCCTCCCTGCTAGTCCCTCGCTCTCTCCCTAACTTCCGTGCTTATGTGGATAGGAGTTTACTTATCAAGGACTTAACAGCTAACATCTGCTTATGAGCAAAGGCATATCATATTTCTTTTTCTGTGTCTGAGTTACCTCACTCAGGATGATTTTTTTAATAGTTCTACCCATATACCTACAAGTTGTATAATTTCATTTTTAACAGCTGAGTAATACTCCATTGTATAAACATACCACATTCTCCTTATCGATTAATCCGTTTATGGACATCTAGGTTGTTTCCAGTTTCTGGCTATTATGAATACAGCAGCAATGAAGGATCAAGTACTCCTGTAGTGGAATGAAGTGTCCTTTGGGTATATGCAAAGGCATGGTGGTCCAAATAAGAACGATCGTCATAGGCTTATCTTTGAATGCTTAGGGAGTAGCACTAGATGATGTGTCCTTTTTGGCGTAGGGGTGGCCTTGTTGGAGGAAGCATGTCACTGGGGGTTGGGGGTGGGGTTTGAAATGTTCAAGCCAGGTCCTCTCTCTTCCTGCTGCCTGCTCGTCCAGATATAGAACTCTACTCCTTCTCCCCCTCCATGTCTGCCTGCACTCTGCCGTGCTTCCTCCCATGATAATAACGGACAAAACCTCTGAACCTGTAAGCCAGCCCCCGTTAACCATTTTTCTTTATAAGCATTGCTGTGGTAATGGTATCTCGTCACCGTATCATAAACTCTAAGACAAGTGGTGTCGCTAGGTCTTGAAACAGATCAAGACCTGTCTTTCCGAGGAACCAGCATACTGATGTCCATAGCGGGTGTGGAAGTTTCCCAGTACCACCAGCAATAAATGAGTACTTATCTCCTTCTACATCCTCACTGACATGAGCTGACATTTGTTATTGATCTTGGCCATTCTGAATGGCATAAGGTGATGTGGAGGACACGAGGTCTTTGTGTTCCAGATAAACATGAGAGAAACCAGGCACGCTACACATAGTGGTTTTTCTCTTCAGTGGAAGGGATGTATGTCTGTTTTCCTCAAAGAAGGCTGGGAGTAGATGTTGTTAATAGCTTGGTGACCTGTGCTGTCTGTAGGGCCAAGCTTCACCTGAATCCCCCAGACAATTATGTTTACCCCAGACTCGTCCTTCTTAGTCTTTTATCTTGAGCATTGTTTCTCGGTCAACAGAACCCATCCTTAGGGGAGATGCCACATGTGCTTTGGAGCTTGGTGACCTCTACTCTGTCAGTTCGACCGAGACCACACCAGATCCTCCCCTGTACCTTAAGTTATGGACTCCACCTTCATGGTCGAGGTCATATGTACTTTACAGGAGTTTCAGTGTAGCAAGTAAACAATACTGTACATATGGGATTGAGATGACTGTTGACAGGAAACTTTCTTCCAAAACTGTACCATACTTAAACATGCTGTACTGGCTGGTTGTGTGTGTCAACTTGACACAAGCTGGAGTTATCACAGAGAAAGGAGCCTCCCTTGAGGAAATGCCTCCATGAGATCCAGCTGTAAGGCATTTTCTCAATTAGTGATCAAGGAGGGAGGGCCCAGCCCATTGTGGGTGATGCCATCCCTGGGCTGGTGGTCCTGGGTTCTATAAGAGAGCAAGCTTAGCAAGCCAGGGGAAACAAGCCAATAAGCAGCATTCCTCCATGGCTTCTGCATCCACTCCTGCCTCAGAGTTCCTGCCCTGTGAGAGTTTCTGTCCTGACTTCCTTTGGTGATGAATAGCAGTGTGGAAATGTAAGCTGAATAAAGCCTTCCCCCTCCCCCTACTTGCTTCTTGGTCATGATGTTTTGTGCAGGAATAGAAACCCTGACTAAGACACATGCCTAACATAAACTGCCTGGTGTCAGATTCTAGAAGTCTGAACAAGCGCCTGGCTAACTAGGTCGTGTGGAACTAAATTTCCTCCTTGCCACGTGCGGATTGTTTCCATGCAGGCTGCAGTGGGGACCACCCCAACCCCTCCCCCATCCCCAAGATTTAATCTCAAAGTAGCTTTGATTTGCATTTCTCCAATGACTAACAATGTCAAACATTTGAGTTTCCTCTGTTGAGAATTCTCTGTCTGGATCTGTATCCCAATTTTTAATTAAGTTATTCTTTTCTTGATGCCCAGGTTTTTCCATTCTGTGTCTTAGCCTGCTATAGCATGTGTAGTTGATAAAAATCTTTTCCCATTCTCTATACTCACTCTTTGTCCAAATGATGGTGTCCCTTGCCATACAGAAGCCTTTTCAGTTTCATGAGTCTCATTGATTGATTGTTGGTCTTAGTATCTGTGCTCATGGGGATCTATTCAGAAAGATGTTCCCAGTACATGGTCAATTTTGGAGAAGGTTCCATGAGGTGCTGAGAAGAAGGTATATTCTTCTGTGGTTAGGTGAAATATTCTATAAATATCTGCTAGGTTCATTCGGTTTATGACATCAATTAGCATTTCTGTTTATTCTGGATGACCTGTATATTAATGAGAGAGGTGGACTGAAGTCACCCACTATCAGTGTATGAGGGTGGATGTGTGATTTAAACTGTAGTAGCCTTTCTTTTATGAACTTGGGTGCCCTTGTGTTTGTGCATAGATGGGAAGAATTGCGATATTCTCCGCATGGAATTTTCCTTTGATGAGCATGTAGTCTCCTCCCCATCTCTTCTGATTACCTTGGTCTGGTCTCTTTTGTCAACTATTGAAATGACTACTCCAGCTTGCATCTTAGGTCCATTTCCTTGAAATATCTTTCTCCATTTTTCTTTTTGTCCTGAGGTGATGTCTATCCTTGATGGTAAGATGTGTTTCTTGAATGTAGCAGAAGATCCTATTTTCTAATCCAATCTATTAATCTGTTTTCTTTCTTTGTTTTTTGTTTTTGTTTTTGTTTTTAGGGACCATACTGAGTGTTACCAGTGAGCAGTGTTTGTTGTTTTGATTCCCATTATTTTGTTGTGCTAATGTGGGTTTTTCCCCACTCCTCTTGATTTGTTAGTATGATATTACTTATTCCTTGTTTGTTCCCCACCACCACCCTTGGTTATGTCCATCCTCTTCAGGTTCAAGTTTTCCCTCTAGCACCTTCTGTAGAACTATCAGCTTAAATTTGGTTTAATCATATGTCTTTTTCTTTTCTTTTCTATTGTGATTAAAAGTTTTTCTGGGTATGGTAGTCTTGGCTGTTATTTGTGGTCTAGTACAAAAGTAATTGAGGGATTTTTTTTTCTTTTCTTTTCTATGGTGATTAAAAGTTTTTCTGGGTATAGTAGTCTTGGCTGTTATTTGTGGTCTAGTACAAAAGTAATTGGGGGATTTTTTTTTCATCCTGTTTGCTCTCAAATGACAAAGTGTTTCTATGCCCATTCTAGCCCATTTTAGCTCCAGAATAAGTGACACAGAGACCTAGGAAATTTATTAAAAGGCTGCATGCCCTATAACTCATCTATTCTAACCCTCTAAGGCTGTCTACCTCATGATCCATTACCTGCAATCTGAGTTTTGCCCTGGCTCTCTCTGTTCCGTGTGTGTACTCATGGTGACTCCTCCTGGTCCTTCAACATGGTCTTCTTCCACTTTGTCCAACTTCTTTCCCCCTCTACTCCCTCAGGTCTCTCTGGAACTTCTTGACTGGGATCTGCCTTCTCTCTCTCCTCTGCTCAGCTATTGGTCCAATCTGCTCTTTATTAACAAATCCAAGATGATGGAAAACAATTTTCATACAATACTGAGACTGGGGTGCTTGGCAATGCCAGTGTCCGGACCACAACCAGATCTCTGGGCACAGAAACCAGCATCTGAACACACAGGGCATGAAGCAATCCTCAGCGTCTTAGACTTTGTAAAATGTCTGTCCAGGCTCTTCTGGCTTTTAGAGTTTCCATGGAGAAGTCAGGTTTTAGTCTCAAAGGTCTGCCTTTGTATGTTACTTGGTTTTTTCCCCTTGCAGCTTTTCATAACTTTTCTTTGTTCTGTAAAGTTAGTGTTTTGACTATTATGTGCTGTGAGGAATTTCTTTTCTGATTCAGTCTATTTGATGTTCTGTGTGCTTCTTATATCTTGATAGGTACCTCCTTCTTTAGCTTAGGGAAATTTTCTTCTATGATTTTGTTAAAAATATTTTCTGTGCCTTTGACCTAGGTTCTAGGTTTCTTCTCCTTCCTTTATTCTTATTGTTCTTAGATTTGGTCTTTGCATAGTGTCTTGGATTTCTTGGATTTTTTTTTTTAAGATTTAACACTTTTTTCTTTTTTTGGATCAAGGTATCCATTTCTTCTATCTTGTCAATGCCTGAGATTTCCTCTTCTGCTGTTATGTATGGTTGCTGAGACTTGACTTTGGGTTTCCTGTTTGAGTTCCTAAACTTTCGTTTCCAGTTCTCCCTCAGTTTAAGTTTCCTTTATTGATACTATTCCACTTGCAGACATTAAACTGTTTCTCTTCATTTCATCGTTGGTGTTTTCATGGATTTCTTTAATGGATGTATTTGTTTCCTCTTTAAGGACCCCTAACATCCATAGAGGGTTATTTTGTGGTCCTTTTCTCCAGCTTCAGCTACATTGTATTTCTCAGGGCCTGCTGAGGTAGAGTTGCTGGGCTCCAGTGAAGACACTACCCTGGCTGTTACTGTGGTTTTTTGCTGGTGTCTAGGCATTTGTTGTAGGAAGATTGCAGCCAGCTGTTGGTATCTGAGCTTGTCTTTGTTGGGTGGGTGTTTTGTTCCTTGGTTTTCATTGTCCTCTTTGATTCTCAGTAGAGTGTGGTAGCTGTGGATTGCCTGGTAGGGAATACTTCTGAGATCCTGCCAAGTGTGGCCTCTGGGGTTACAGACAGAACTCGTTTGTTGGTATTGGAAGCTGACCTTTAAGAATGGAGATGGGCACGAAGGGGGTCGGGGGACAGTTAAGGGAGTCTATAGAAGGGACAAAACCAGATATTGCACCAGGGTCTGCTTAGTCCCCTGGGAATTAGGGGTAAAGAGGAAGGAGAACCCTCAGCAGGAGGTATGGGACAGGGTTGAGGATATGACTAGTGGATTGGATGTGGAGGAGAGGAGGGAGTATGAAGGTCTGAGGATCATCACCTGTCTCCCTGGCCTGCAGGTTCCCAGGGAGTCGGACATGGCACAGTCTTTGACTCAGGCAGTAGAGGGCCTTTATTTGACCAACATTGTTTTTCAGGGTTGTTCTTGGGCATTCTTACTCTGAGTGTGTACTGAGTTAGGCAAAACCAACAGACAAACACACTTCTTTGAGAGAAAGAAATTGATCTTTTCTTTCTGGAACTAGGAACCAGGGTCTGGAGGAGGAATGCAAGTCTCTCTCTCCTCCTTTTCTCTCCTCTCCTCCCCCTCCCTCCTCAACCCCCTCCCCCCCCCTTTCCCCCCCTTTCCCCCCCTTTCTCTCTCATGTATTGATTATTGTGCCCAAAGTCTCACACATGCTTGGCAAACACTTCCACCCGGCCATATTTATTTATTCAGAGACAATTTTGCTGCCCAGGTTGGCCTTGGTTTTATGATCCTCCTGCCCCTGCCTGGTAAGCACCCAGACAGCAAGCCAGGCCAACAAACTTATCATTGGCTGCCTGAGGAAGATTGTGAGTTCAAGGCCTGCCTTGTGTACAGAGTGAATTCAAAGCCAGCAGAAGTAACTGAACAAGATTCTACCTCAGCACTAAAAACCTGAAAGTTCTGGGGCTACAGCTCACTGTGGGGCACTTGCCTAGCATGAGGCCCTGAGTCTGATCCTGATCCTGAAGAGACATAGTTAAAGAATGCTGCCTAGTGGCAAAGGCAAGTAAAAATATGGCAAAGATCTTAAGTTAGGAAGTTTCCTGGGTCTATTTCTTGCTTGCTGAAAACCACCGATTGTTTCATAGTTCCATGAAAGTTGATTCTGAAATTTTTCACATAATTATTTCATGTTTGATGGAGAAACATCATGGGAACTACTGCGCGCGCGCAAACACACACACACACACACACACACACACATTTATTTTTGCTTTGGAAGCAAAAATTTAATTTAGGTACGAGAGATCTGGCTTGGTGATAAAAATACTTGTCTGCTCTTCCGGAGTACCCAAGGTCAGTTCCCAGTACCCATGCTGGGTGGCTCACAACCTCCTGTAACTTCAGCTCCAGAAGATCTGATCCCCTCATCTGCTCTCTGTGGCCACTGCAGTCACATGTATAAGTCTACACACAAACACACGCATACACACATAAATAAAATATCTCTATGTTTCCCATTACGTCATTTCTTACCAAATCACTACACACATTTTTAAAAACTTCCTTGGTTAGGGCCTGAGGGATCTGAGAACCTCAACTTTCCTTTCAGTACATCTGTGCCAACAATGATACTTTGTTTCCTATTTTGTATCATTCATTTCTACTCTCAAATAAGTCTCACCGCGGTTTTGCTGTTGTTGACACATCATTCAATTAGGCTTAAGGTTTGTTGCCTGTGTTCCTTCACGCAGCCTACTACAGAGCGTTCCTAGTTACCTCACCCATGTTCCTCCCTCTTCATCTCTTTCCCATCCTCTGCTCCTTTTACCTCTAATTATAACGTCCCATGGCTGTAACAAACCACGGACTCTCACGGGATCCCAACTTTCCCTTCTATCGACTTCTCTACCACCATTCTGTTCTTTTCAAAATCAGCCCAATTCTTATCACCCACTCTACTCCAAATCCCAATCTCGTTAACTGAAATCTCAGCGCCCACACTGACTATTCTAGCTACTTTTCTGTTGATTAGATAAAACCGTGACCAGTTATGCTAGTTACTTTTGGTCAACTTGACACAAACCAGAGTCACCTGGGAAGAGGGAACCTCGACTGAGGCACTGTCTCCATCAGACGACTCTTTGGTACACCTGTGGGGCATTTTCTTGATTGTTCTCTGATGAAAGTCCCAGCCCACAGTGGGAATCGCCATCCCTGGACAGAGGGGTCTGGGCTGCAAAGGAGAAGCAGCTGAGCGAGCCAGGAGGAGGAGCCCAGTAGGCTCGCTGTGACCTCTCCTTGAGTTCTTACCTCTAGGTTCCTGCCCTGCTTCAAGTCCCTCCCTTGGCTTCCCTCAATGGCAGGCTCTGATCAGGGTGAGTAAGCCCAAATGAACTATTCTTTCTCCAAGTTGATTTTGGCCGTCGTGTCTTATGACAGGAACGGAATAACCTATCTAGCACGCCAAGGCGATTCTTAGAAAAAAGGGTTTTATTGGGGTTTACTATTCCAGAGGGATGGGAGTGCCTCATGGCAAGGAGGCACGGCAGCAAGACACAGGAAGTTGGGTGCTTACCTCTCAACCAGGAGCACGAAGCAGAGGAAATAAAGTGTGAATGACATGAAACTGTTCATCCTGAATCCTGCCCTCAATGACCTGCTTTCTCCAGCAAGGCTGTACAACCTAAACCTCCCCAAACAGTGCCGTTAACTAGTGACCAAGTGTAGTGGGCATCTCATTCCGGCCACTAGACTGTCCGCGGTGGTTCAGTAGTTACTTGGACGTGACTGTCATTGACGTCAAAGGAGGCACCGTTGATCATTGGCTAATACATTTACAATGGTAACATCCAGACGCTGCGGTTGCTCTTGTAGTTAATATTTCCGCTGGGGGACTAATACAGGATCTGCACCAGACCCGCTGAGCTCCTGGTCTGAGGATCTACTTTCTGATGTATGCACCTCAACTCTACCACATGCAAGTCCCATTTGGACATTGCAAATACTTCAGCTGAAAGGATAGAACTAATACTAACGACAGGGATTGCCAAATAACCCCAAGTGTATAGAGCCCAGTGCGGTGACTAAAACACAAAAAACCAAGGAAGGCAGCACAACCACTCCAGAAACTGTTAATCCCACAGTGAGGTTATGGGAGAGTGAGCTACATGACATCCTGGACAGAGACCTCAAAAGCATGAACACAAGTGTGTATGAAGAGAAAGGGGACAAACTTCTGAATGAGAAAAGAAAAAGCAGCTGAATAGATTATGAAAATGTGGTGTATATGCACTACGGAATTCTATCCAGTCATAAAAAAATGCTAAAGTCATGATGTTTTCAGATAAATAAATGGAACTGAAAATATTATACTGAGTGAGGCAACCCAGACTCAGAAAGACAAACGCCGTGTGTTCTCTCATATGTGCGGATCCTGACTCCGAATCCTTGGATTTGAATATGAACCCTGGACTAACTGCAGAAGCCAGCAAAGCAGAAAGGGAACGTGTGTGTGTGTGTGTGTGTGTGTGTGTGTGTGTGTGTGTGTGAGAGAGAGAGAGAGAGAGAGAGAGAGAGAGAGAGAGAGAGAGGTGAGGCTATTAAAGTGGGCAAGAGGGGAAAGGGAATGTAGTTTAGCTGCAAATAAGGACGAGGGAGAGGGAAGGAAAGACAAGGACGTCTGAAGAAGCTTCAGAGGACATGGTATCCTGTGAGCTTATGTTAAAAACGCATACATATGTGTGTGTGAATGTCTAGACTTTTAATGTAATTATTTCACGTGGAGTGATAATGGTCCCCGTATATACTCTGAACACAGGTACCCAGATACTATTAGATATAAAGTCAAATTAACCCCAACACAGAAATAATGGGTGATGTCAACAAACCACTCATGCCACTATATGGTTACCCTGACATACATACATACATACATACATACATACATACATACATACAAACATACATACAAACAAACATACATACATACATACATACATACATCATACATACAGCATCAGTTAAATGACAACCTAGAACTCGTGGACATGACAAACACCCACAGAACATTCCATCCAAACAGTATAGATTCTCCTTGGTGTTTATGGGACTTTCTCCAAAATGAGTCACATATGAGGACACAAAGAAGCAAGTCTCAACAGATCCAAGATATTTTAATAATTTCTTGAATTCTTCTCGATCACTGTGGAGTTAGGCTACAAGTCAACAGCAGGGGAAACCCTAGAGTGCCACACACAGACTCACAGAGACCAAACAACACACTGCACATAGCCAATGGGTCCTTGAAGAAAGCAAAAGGAACAACTGTCTGATTCCTAAAATCAAATAAAAATGAAAACACCGTGCTAGAACCTAAGGGATACAAGGAAGGCAATCATCTGAGAGATGTTCGTAACTTCGGTAAGAAATCAGAGAGGTCTCTGATTTCTGATTAATAACTTAATAAACCGTAGGCCCTGGAAAACAACAGCAAGCAAAAGTCCAAGACAACAAGAATCCGGTAACTTCAGTTTCTGCCCAAACGCAGAACTGTTCCTGCAATGTGCTCTCGCGCCCCTCCCTGGTGTGATGGGCAGGCGTGAGTTGCTTCAGATGACTCTTACTGCTGGCTGCTGTTGCTTGTTTCTGTCACGTGTGCTTGTCCTTGTGACTGCTCACTTTAACCCTCAGAGGATAAAGCTGTCTGATGCTCTCAAGTAGTTGGCTGTTGCATGAGACTTTAGCCTACCTCATTTTTCCACTTCATTCTCCCAGATTACCAAAACAGTGAAATTCAGAAAATCTCTGGGCCTTCCCTTTAAAGCACCAAATTGGAAAATATAATAAAAGGAATCGATGGATTTTTATTCACATATAAATAGCCAAGATGAAACAAATTAGACAAGCAATTTGAACAGATTTGTAAAAATCAGTAATATTGGGGTTGGGGATTTAGCTCAGTGGTAGAGCGCTTGCCTAGCAAGCGCAAGGCCCTGGGTTCAGTCCCCAGCTCCGAAAAAAAAGAAAAAAGAAAAAAAATCAGTAATATTGAAGCAGTAATTTAAAATTTCCCAATTGAAATTAGTCCAGGCCCAGATGGTCACACAGGTGAATCCCATCAGGCCTTTAAAGAAGACCTAACCCCAATGTTTCTCAAACTATTCCATAAAATAGAAAGAGAAGAAACAAACAAACAAAACAAAACAAAACTGGCAGTGGCTGTGAACACTTTAACCCCAGCACTCAAGAGGCAGAAGCTTTGGGATCTCTGAGTTCAAGGACAAACTGGTCTACAGAGGGAGTTCCAAAACAACCAGGGCTACAAAGAGAAACCCTGTCTCAAAAACCTGAGGGGAAGGGGAGGGGAGGGGAGAGAGAGGGGAGGGACAGAGGAGGAAGGGAGAAGAAACATTAGGAAGCTCTCGTTACAAAGTTAATATCACTCAGACACCAAAAGCAGGTGGAAACAGAATGAAACAAATTGTAGATCAATTTTTCTGATGAACATACATGTAAAAACTCTCAACGGAATATTTGCAAACCGAATTTTAGAAACTCCAAAATGAGCATTCATACACAATTACATTGGCTTCATTCCTCAGATGCAGGAATTAGTCAATGGTGCAAATGGACTCAAGGGCAGAAATCACATGACTGCGTCAGAGGCAGAAAAATTCAACACCCCTCTGTAATTAAAACTTCAAAGAAACTAGGCATAAGGGAAACATTTTAATTGTAAAGGCTATGTATGACAAACCTACAGTAAATGTCATGCTAAGTGGAGAAAACGTCAAAGTATTTCCACCAGATCAGGACCAAGACAAGGGCATCCACTCTCCACATTCCTATTCCCTATGGTGCTTGAAGTCCTAGTTACAACAGTAAGGGAAGAAAACAGGAGAAATATAGTCAAGAAAGGCGGAAGTCAAAGTATCTATATTTGCAGATATTTTAATACAATTCTATACAAAAAGACCATCAAGACTCTACCAGAAAACTCCTAGTGTTGATAAATACTTTTAGCAGATGGCAGGATACGTAGCTTACAAAATCAGTAGGCTTCCTGTATACCAATGACAAATCTACTGAGAAAGAAATTGGGGAAACAATTCCACTTTCCATAGCTAAAACCGTGTCTCAGAATAAGCAGAGAGAGTTTGAAACATGGAAGAAAGAAATCGAGGAAGACGCTAAAGATGGGTCATGCTCATGGATCGTGCCTGTGGATTAGAAAAATCAGTATTATAAAAATGGACATTTTATAAATAAAACAATCTAAAATTTAATGCAGTCTCAATCAAAATCCCGGTGACATTCCTCATAGAAGTAGGAAAACAGCTGTTTTAAAGTTCATATGGAGGTACAAATGGTTCTAAGTAGCCAAAGAAATTCTGAGCAAAAGCGGTACTGTTGACCCTTATTTCAAGTCACACTACAGAGTCGTAGCAATAAAACCCATGTGGTGCTGCCACAAAAAACGCCTGAAGTGCAGCGTTAACTCAAGGCTAGCGTGGGCAACGTCACCAGATTCTGTCTGGAAACAAAAAGTAAAGAAAGAGCTGGAGATAAGGTCGGGCATTGTGTGACACCTGTAATCCCAGCAGTCGGGAGGTAGAGGTAAGAAAACCATCCTTGGATAGCAAGTTCAAGGCTCGCCTTGGCTACATCAATCTCCAAAAAGAAAAGACAAAGATTGGAAATACAGCTCAGAGGTAGAGCTTGTCTGGCATTCAGGAGGCCCAAGGCTCAAGCCCAGTATGGGGGGACAGGGGGGATGGCTAAAAACACATAGACACACATGTATACCTGTATATATACGTACACACACACACACACACACACCCCTATGTATGGACATACATATACACACACAAATATTCACAATGACGGGCAGCAGAGAAAAGGAAAGAGACGGCCGCCAGTTATCCGAGTCCATAAGTATGTAGCTGTAAATACCTTCTGCTTTCCCGGGTTGCTGGCATTCTGTAGGAAATCTGCAGAGCCTGTGGTCTGGGAGGAAGCCATGTGGAACAGGTAGCAATTAACCGGGAAAAAGTGAATCCCTAACCATCCGGAAAGGTGGTGCTTACAGAGGGAAGCTCAGGCAGGTGGAGCCTTTTAACCTAGCGTGTCCAACCAGGCCCCATTTCCCTGGACAAAGCAGGCCGTGGGGAAGAGGCTAGGAGATGAGAACTTCAGCTCCGGCCCTTGTTAATACCCACGGTCACGAAGAACGCTGCCAGCACAGCTACCTCTGACGCAGTCTCAGAGTCTGAACTGCTGTTCCTCCAGGGACTCCAATGGGCTGGTTACACTGGGGAGGAAGGGGTGTCAATCTCAGGGAAGCACATAGCAGCCCTCACAACACACACCACCACAAATTACACACACACACCTTCCAATCACGGACGCAAGTCCCAGTAACTGAAGTTTTGTCTCCTAGTGCTCCTTCCCCTCCTCCTTATTTCCCACTGTCAGCCTTTTAGCTCTCATCCAATGACTTGAAGAAACTATTTTAAAAGCACAGATCTGAAGGATGGGGCAGTGTGTCATTGTAATCAAGATTGCATATTCAATACAGCACAGCGATTAAAATAGAAGACCTGTACTCTGAAAGAACTGGCTGGATGCGGGCAGCCGCTTCTCAGGTGAGTCTGCTACCCCACACCTCTGTTTCCACACTTGAAGCAAAGGCAGAGACATCTCACCTACCAGTACAGTGAGACCTGCGTGTGACCCGGCTGCGAAGGGCCTAGCTTCACAGTTCACTCCTTCTAGAACCTTCGGGGCCTGTGGAACTGATAGCCGGATTATGTCCGGGCCTCACCTCTTCCTTTCTTTCTCCTAGTACATCTCCTCGGTTAACTCATCCTCCCGTAACATAAAGTGGTTCTGCTGGTAAACCCTCCCTAGGCCGTCCTCAGGAACGTGTGAGAATCCGGGCATCCCACAGCAAGCCTGTTGGGCAAGTCTGGAAACCTCAATGACTGCCAGTTTCCCATTCACCTGATGCAACAGAAAGATCATGTCCTCTTCACACTGTCTCAGAAAGTCTTGAAACCGGTGTTTCCCAGAGACGAGAGGTGGCCTGCACATCATAGACAAACTTCCAGTTTATCCGGAAGAATCACTCTCATTACCTCTAGAAGGTAAACCCGTCTGTATTCCACGAAATAACGGGCTCCGTGTGCTCACGGCTCAGACAGGCCTGATCTCTCTATGCAACCCAGGCTGGCTTCAAATTTGAAGTGATCCTTCTGCCTCAGTATCTTGAGTGCTGAGCCACATGAAAGGCAAGCTCTGATTATTATAAGGAAACTCTGTGTGTGTGTGTGTGTGTGTGTGTGTGTGTGTGTATGTGTGTGTGTGTGTGTGTGTGTGTGTGAGAGAGAGAGAGAGATTTATGCCTGCTTTAGTATACATGAACCCAAGCATAAATCCAAGTAATACTGAAAGCCTTACCCCAGTCCATTACGTATGAGGATGAGGCCGAGAGCTACAAAGTCACTTGCTTCTCTGGACTGAGGTACTCTCTTCTGCTGAAGAGAGAAACCTTCTGCATAAATTATTATAAAGGCCAAATGACTTCGTATTATAATTACCACATCAGTCACTATTTTACAAATTATGTAAGTTTGTCCTCATATAAAGTGAAGTTTACACGGGCAATCTAATATTACTTTTAAAAATCCTATTCTAGCCAATCACAGTAGAAACCCCAGCACCTGATAGGCAGAGGCGGGAGGTCATACATTTAAGGTGCACGTGATCTTCATAGTGAGTTCTGTGATGGCCAGCTAGGACTATTTAATGAAATCATGTTTCAATAGTAGCAGTAGTAGTAGTAGTAGTAGTAGTAGTAGTAGTAGTAGTAGTAGCAGCAGCAGCAGCAGCAGCAGCAGCAGCAGCAGCAGCAGCAGCAGCAGCAGTAGTAGTAAGTGTTTGTGTTGGGAGAATTTGTGAGGCCCATGTTTTACAGACACAGTAAGGCAGGATTCATGTCAAGACTGAACATTAGCTAATGTTTGTAGAAAGACCAGTTAGAAAATTCACTCCTGAGATCACACTGGCCTATCTGTACATTCTGACCACTCAGATTTGTTCGGCATCCATGGGTGTGTAAACGTACTTGATGATTTGGGTAGCTATTTGGGTCCAATTTGCTCTTCCTTCCCAGCTCAGGTCCCACCACACTAGTTGGGAGTTGAGAACAGGTAGTTAGTTTCTCCATCTCGCACCAGGGCAGCCCTGGAACACCCTGATTCACTCCGCCCTTTCCCTCTCCCGACTGTCTGATCTTGTCCCCGCCACACGGAAGAAGAAGCTTGCCAGGCAGGACCTTCCTACTCCACCCAAGGTGAGAGTGCTTTCGGATTTCACCGGTGGCGGTGGCGGAACTCACCTCAGTGAGATCACCTACTTTGACTGTTAGCAACAGAGTCATCTGTCTGCTCTCCTGCTTCTTATCCTGGGGCCTCCCGTGTTGACCTTGGGTTCCCCAGTCATGGAGCTTGAAGCCCTTCCGTTATTCACAAGCTCAGGAGGAGTCAAACATCCATCTCAGGCTTGAGTCTTAGCAAGTGTCCTTGGGCTAACTCTCCGAGCCACACCTGCCAGACCAATCTCAGCAGGGATGAGATAGGAGACGGCCGGACTGTACAACGGAGGCCTCATGGATGCCGCTAGGAAGGAGCTCTGTAGCCATTTGGCCCTAAACAGATCTCAAGGCAAAGTGCATATCAATATTCGAGGATAACCATAGTTTTTATTTTTTAAAATAACACACCGATCGTAAATAAATAATTGTGTATTTGTTTAAAGTATTTGTACTAATCAGTAGTGCTGGCTGCTCTTCCAGAAGACCCAGGTTCAATTCCCAGCACCCACATGGCAGCTCACAACCGTCCATACATAACTCCAGTGTCAGGGAATCCAACGCTTTTTTCTGGCCTCCTGGACACTGCACAAACATGATGTACAGCCATGCAGGCAAGCAAAATGCCTGTACACATAAAATTAGAAAAACAAACTTAAATGAGTCTAAAACCTCTTTTAAAAAACTTAAATAAGTAAATATACTTGCAACTGAAACACTACTGATCAATACAAGGTCCTAAATATTATCATAAAGCTATAAAAGTCAAGACAGAGTAGCCAGCATTAAAGTAGACACATAAAACAACCAAATGCAGTCTGTATATACTCATACATATATATATATGATCACACATATTGGATTTTAGGGAAGAGGAGGGGCTGGGGACTGAACACATGCCCTCACAAATCATACATCTGACACCATCAACCGGCTTTGAAATATTACCAAAGTATATCGAGTGAAAGAAAGCAGACAAAAGAGAAAGAAATTACACCATATCTTGTATATAAGATATTCATATTACAATTCATAACAGTAGCAAACTTAAGTTGTGAAGTAGCAACGAAATAATGTTATGATTGAGGGTCACCACACCATGAGGAACTGTAGTAAAGGGTCCCAGCAGTAGGAGGTCTGAGGGCCACTGTACCGTATACATGTTTCCATTATATAAAACCTCACTGCTGAATCGGGTGACTCACGCCTGTAATCTTAGCACTTGGCAGGCTGGCGTAGGAGGATCAAGAGTTAGAAGCCAAACTCAACCTCATAGGGAAAAAAAAAAGACTGTGTCTCAAAACCATAAAAAAATAATCTAGAAAACAGCGAGACGGAAATTGGAGTTGTCTGAGAGGGCAGTAGAAAGAGCTTCAACGGGGAGGGAGCAAACTCCTGGAGGTGTTGGCAGTCTTGATTGCCGTGAGGGTTTCCTAGCTGCATGATGAAGTCATCTACCAAAGTGTCAGACTACACGATTGGCATACATAGTTTATGGTTATGCCGTTACGCCTCAATAAAACTGTTAGGTGAAGGAACCAGGCGTGGTGGCTCACACCTATAAACATAGCACCCTGGAGTCGGAGGATGAGCGATCTGAGGCTCGCTTGGGCTGCTAGCAAGTGCTTAGTTCAAGAAAGGAAAAGAAAAGAGAAGGGAGAAAGGGAAGGAAAAGAGAGATGGGAAAGGAAAAGAGAGAAGCGAGGGGAAGGGAAGGGGGTAGGGAGAGGGAGGGGACGGAGAGAAGAGAGGAGAAGGGAAGCAGAGAAGGGACTGGAGAGGAACGGAAGGGGGAAGGGAGGGGAAGGGAGGAGAAGGGAAGGGAAAGGAAGAGGAGAGAAGAGTGGGAGAGCACTGGATTGAGGACTTCGTAGATCAGAATGTGTGCTCTCACAATCCATAGTTGAGGCTAAACTTCAAAATAGCCCCAGTCAAGTTCCCTTGAGCTAGTAACAAAGCAGAAGGTAACGTAGCTTTTAAAATATTAGGCGAGTAGCACTTAGCTGAACCAGAAGAATGGCCTCAATTATAAGGACAACCTGGGCTCCTTGCTTGGCGAGCACAGTGCAGTACGGCACGGCTCGATGCAGATAATGTAATGTGTTCTCAGCCTCTCCGTCTTCAGGAGACAGTCCCAGCCTCCTTCTGCAATTTTCAACATTTTTTTTCTTTTTTCTTTTTTTTTTTTTTTTTTTGGTTCTTTTTTTTCGAGCAGGGGACCGAACCCAGGGCCTCCTCCGCTTCCTAGGCAAGCTCCTACCACTGAGCTAAATCCCCCCCTCATTTCAACATTTTCAAGATGCACTTGGAGCCTCTGCCTGCTGCTTTGTGTCCCCCAACAGATTCCTGGGAGACAAGTTTGTTCTGGCTGAACGCATTAACATTGATCTGATACCTGTCTTCGCTGCAGACCTAACTCCTAGACTCTTCTGCCAGCCCCCTTTCCACGGAGCGCACTCGTGCAGGGCTATGGCATAGGAAAACCGAGGCCAAATAAATGGTACAGAAATCCTTAGAGCGTTAGGAAAACAGGTGGCTTGAGCCCCTGTTTGTAATTCTATCCGTCTTTGTTTACTTGTTAAACTGTTTTAAGAAACCATCCCCAATTTCTAGACAACTCATGGTCACAAAGGACAGCGGTAACCCCTCCCTCCGTCTCTCCATGGCAACAGTAGCTGCCGTGGAAACCGCAGAGGAAGAAAAGGGAGAGAGAGACAAATGCTAACACTAACTTAAAGGATCCTTCGGTTCCAGAGTGGAGGGACAAAACCCGACTGTGAAAATCAGGAATATTTTAGAAGGCTGCGGGAGGCCCTGCTCAGTCTCCCCCAGGGAGAGACTCCTTCTGATTTTTTTCCTGCTGTCTTGCTGCAAATCGAAGGTTATTTGGGGTCACTCGATGGGTTGGTTAGGTTTTTTTGTTTTTGCCACCTTGAGAAAGGAGAACTCCCGTTGAGAAAAATGCCTCTATCAGATTGGCTGTAGGCAGCTCTCCAGAGCATTTTCCTGACTGATGATTCGGTGAGGGAGGGCCCATGCCGCTGTCTGTCGCCAGTGTTACCCCTGGGCAGGTGGTCCTAGTGATGTAATGGATAAGCCACGAGGAGCAAGCCAGTAAGCAATGTTCCTCTGTCATCCATCGGTTCCTGCCTCCAGGGTCCTGCCTTGGGTTCCTACCCTGACCTCCCCTGGTGATGAAAGAGAAGCCAAAATAAACCCCTTCTTCCCTAAATTGCTTTGGCTCTGGCTCTTTATCACAGCAATAGAAACTTAACGAGGACATCCAGGTTTCTTCTTTCAACATCAAAAACAATTCTGGGGCTCAATGGGTAAAACTGCTTCCAATGCAAACCTGAAAACTTGGGTTTCGAGCACCAGAATTTATGTAAAGATGGGAGGCGAGAACTGACCCCATAAAGCTGTCTTCTGACCTTCACACACGTGCCGTGGGGCACACAGACACACACATACACACATACACACCTATACACACACATATACATGGTGTACATATACATATCGTGCACATGCACACAATAATATTAATTCTGGGTCAGTATGAGTATACAAACCACTGACACGTTAGCAGGACTAAGTTCAGTTAAAAAGCTTCCAAAACATTCACTGTAGAAATGGCTCCAGAAAGAAAGAGAGCTTGGACAGGTGTGTTAGGAAAGTGGATTGATTGAGGATTCTGGGGGGAACATTTGAGGGGCAGAAAAGGAGGCAGCAGAGGAAAGAGGGACCAGAAACAGAATGAACCCCTGTGCAGAGAAGAGCTGTCCACCCATTGCAAGAAGATTCTGCCGCCACTCAAACCCCCGGGACAGTTCACTAGTCACGTAGTTAAATATAGAAATAAGCGGGGTTGGGGATTTAACTCAGTGGTAGAGCACTTGCCTAGCAAGCACAAGGCCCTGGGTTCGGTCCCCAGCTCTGAAAAAAAGAAAAGAAAAGAAAAAAAAAAGAAATAAGCAAGAGACATTCAAAAATATGACAGCTGTGGACATACATAAACTTCACCTAAATGAAAAAAACCTGAGTGGTTTTATATTGCATGTGCATGCGTGCCCACATGTGTGTGTGTGTGTGTGTGTGTGTGTGTGTGTGTGTGTGTGTGTGTTCACATGGAAGTTAGAAGACAGCTTTCAAGAGCCAGTTCTCTCCTTCCACCATGTGAGATCTGGGGATGGCGCTCCGGTTGTCAACCTTGATAGCAAGAGCCTCTCCATGCTCAACTGCCTCATTAACCCCTAATTAGATGTCTTAACTGAGATTGCCTTGAAGTCTTTACTTTCTCCTCCTTTCTTAGAACCTGACCCCTAGACAGAACTCACGTGAGGTCCATCCCTATACTTCATAGCAGATCTAGCAGACTATTACCCTGCTAAAAAGTGTTTTGCCTCCACAAGTATGGAGGGAGACTGGTTGGTGGGTCCTAGGGTGAGCTGGAGAGAGATTGTGGGGGTTTAATAAGATCAAAACACATTTGATTTGTACGCGACGGGTCTGGGTGTACCTGGAAGAGAATGGGGGACAAGGGATGTGAAGAAGGACACCAAGACAAGAGTCTGATCAAGGCGACAATTTTATTTTCCTCCAAGGCTGAATTAATACCATAACAGAGGTAACAGAGGGAGTGGGAAGTAAGAAACATTTACGCAGGCCAAGGACACAATATTCGTGTGGTCAGGGAATCAGCTGATGTTGACAGGATGTCAGGATGTCAGGAAAGTCACAGGGTTGTCATATCTATTAGTCAGCAGGATATTGGTTTTTCAGAAAGGTTACAGGTCATCACATTGGGTATCTTGACGCATCTTATTTGTACTAGTCTTCTACAGGTGCCTGGGGATTTTCCATGAACCCAGTCATACTTAATTCTAACCATAATAATAACATCAACAACGGAGGGCTTCAAGGGCATCGCTCCCAACACATCTGCATGGCCTTTGGGGGAGGCCTGGGACATCAACATCGATCCTGGTTGCCATAGAACCACAGACCCAGACTGCCCTCAGCAACAACCTGGGCCGGATGTCCCCTTGGCCTCAGGCACAGCTCAGGACACTCAGACCAGCATGTCCCACCATGACAGCATGGCCCTTAAATATCTACATGGTCTTTGGTAGCAACCCCAACATCCACTTGGCCTTTGGGGGTAACTAGGGCCACAGACATTGACACAGAACCCAGCTGCAGTAAGACCATGGACCTAGATCTGGCCCTTGGTGGCAGCCCAGAATCTCACTATGGCCTCCTCATATCTATGTGTTTCTCACAGCCTTCGAGTCTTCAGTCCCACCTTTCTCCACAGTGTACAGACCCCTCGGCTTCCCCTTCTCTTTCCAACGCAAACTCCATCTGTATCATCTTTCTATCACACATTTATCCGTCGTAGTGGTGCTGGCAGCAGGTGCTTGGGTGCCTTTCTTCCGGCCTGCCCTGGTCTACTAGTGGGACAAATTCAGCAAGGGAGAGACATGCCCTCTAGCCCTTGCCTCCTGCGGCAGGCAGGTGAGCTGACCCAAGGTCATGAAGAGTGGAAGAGAGCGGAAGAGATGCCCCTGCCCCTCAATGGCTGCAGTGCTCGGGAGAGCAGACCGTGGGTAACACAGTAGAGCTGACCATAGGGTGGCAGGGATGTGAGCTGGACCCAGGGTCATAGGAGCAGGAGAGTTCTGTCAGCTGCAGCACTGGGGCATCTAGCCGAGGCAGTACTGGAGAGCTCACCCTGGAGGTGTGGATGCAGGAGAATTGACAGATTGACCAACTCAGCTACCACCAAACTCATATCCAGGGGATTGAGTCGGCCAACCATAGCATCTACCTCTACTGTGATCTACTGAAGTCCAGGAAAGGGCTGGTCCTGCAGATCAGAAGCTGCAGGGCCTCCATGACACGAGGCCATAATAGGATATCTGAGAGGAGTCCCCTTGAGGATCTAGAATAGATAGGGTAGGAGAAGCCAGAGGCCTCAAAATGGACCAATGACGCATTGCAATGAACGTTTGCAAGTAGAGGTATGAACCAAAAGGGTATGCTGTATATGACACACTACAGCTTCCATGATGAGATACTACTATTATTGTTGTTGTTGTTGTTGTTGTTGTTGTTGTTGTTATCTTATTTTCTTTTGTAGGGGAGGTGGCGAGGGCAGGGGGCAGATATAAAGGAATGAGGAGTGGAGTGAAGTCATGGAGCATGATGGGTTCACAAAGAATCAATAACAAGGACGATGAATAAGTCTGATAGTATAAAGTAGCATCTTGTTGCTGTAATTTATATATCTCTTTGATCTCTGAGTTTGAATTTTGTGCCTATGCCGGGACACTTCCCATATATCTACCCTGCTTTGTGGCTGGAGTCTCGTCTGTTTCTTGTTAGCTTATGGAGTGGCTGTAACACTAGAGACTCGTCTCACCAGCCTCGCCTGCCACAAACATCTTCTCAGAGTCTTCCCTCGGTCAGTTTTGTCTGAATCAGGGGGAGCAGATTTATGAACACAGAATTGGGAGCACAGCACGGGTCTAACGTTGGCCTTGTCACTAAGCAGCTTTGAAAATTTGGGCAGGTATCTAACGGCTCTGAGCCTTCGTACAAGAGGATTTAATAATTCATTACCGATCTTAGTCAAAAGGCAAAGAAACGATGGATTTATTATTTATTATTTATTATTCTAACCCTTAGCCATATAAGACTGTTATAAAATGTAAAATGTACATGAACCTCCAAAGCAGCAACTGGTACATGGTAAGTTTAGTAAATACTAGGTTTTTTTATGAATATTATAATTATTATTGAGTAAAATATATATAATTTCTACATATAAACCAAAAGGTGCTTATTTGTTTTTAGCTTTAACATTGCCTTTCTCCCAATTCAAATACTTGTAAAATACTAAAAATTAATTTTACCACATATATTTACTATTCACATCTCTGGTGGTGTTCTTCATTTTGGGTTGGGTCGGTTAAGACAGGCTCTTGCTCTATAGCCCAAGCTGGCTTTGAACTCACGATCCCAATTCAGACTTTTGTATCTGTTTCTTAAAAGACCAGGCAGAGACTTGAAAAGGTTACATGTAAAGGAATGGTCATATGATTCCGAACAGCACGCCCGGACTTCTGACACCATACTCCGCACTTGCCCTTAACCCTTCTATTGCCTAAGCAGCTGGTATCCTTGTAGGCTTCTATTTTTCAAAACCTACTTTTAATAGGGGTTCTCAAATGCTTTAACCTCCCTTCAAGCCCACCACCCACCAGAGGCAGTGGAAAGGGAAGGTTAACAGGGCAAAGGAGGATGTGGACCTGCTTAGAAAATAGTTCTGTGGAGTGAATCCAATCGGCGGCGGCAGCATATCAGCCATTCAGCTCACAGGAATCAGCAACAGCAGCCCTATCTGGAAGAAACCACGAGCGAGGCTCTGCCAATCAGCAGAATTGGAGCAAGGGGCGAGAAGCCTGCCAGTACCGCACCAGAAGACCTTTGATGCATTTCTCTCTATGAAGTCACGACGAATGGTGACCAGCAAAGAGTGGCAAGGCGAACCAATACCACAGAGCATTGTCAGGGAAGCCCAGCTTCAGCAAAGCCCAGTGATGACCAGCAAAGAATGATAAGGTGTAGTGAGCACACAGCCATGTCCACTCTACCAAAACATCACATGTCCTTTTCCCAGGCTGCTTCCAGAAAAACACCATGTGTCTGTTCTCAGCAAAACATCCTCCCATGTGTCCGCTTCAACAACAAACCCTCTAAGACAGTTTCCAGAAAAACATCACGTGACACAACTGAGTCTCCAAAGGAACCAGAACTCTGTTTCATATCCTTGTACCTGATTTCATTACATAGTAACTGGTCATTTAACACCTGCTCTGTTCTAGATATTGTCTTAGGCTCCATATTTAGAGAATCCCAGAGAGACCCATGGAGATTATTCTAACTCTAATGAGAGTGGATCAGATGGCCAAGTCAAACAAGACACTCTGGACTCACCCAGGCTGCACCTCCGCCTTTTAGCAATTTCAACTTTTTCCTCTATTCTGCCAAAAAACAGTGTCTACCCTTTTCTCTGCCATGTGGCAACCTGGATTGACCCTTGAACTAAGTTAACAATGTACCCACTACTGTCTAATTTAAATCCTGACTGCAATAAGAAACCTGGTTTCAGGATGTCCTTTATGGAGACGGAGGGTGGTGTATTCCATCACTGAAGCTTTTTACAAAGAGCTTCAACTCATCTTAAATGTTTTAAGGGCTTCTCAGCCCTGTTTCAGGGTACAAACCCCATTATAAGAGGGTTTCTCACTCTCTGAATCACAACATTGTCAAATTTCCTAAAGATTAAAAGCACTCATCTTTGATATCTGAGATTTTCGATGGTGGTTGATAAGAAATGAAAGATTTTTCTGGAATTGTGCCAACATCTGGACTTGACAGGCAGGCTGAAATCACTGGGAAAGGGGGTGGGGGGCCGGATAAGGGATTCCTTTTGCTTTTGGGACTTAATTGATATGGGATTGTCTTCTTCCAAAAGAAAGTGGGATCGTTGGGATCAGAGAATCTCTTGAAGCATGGCCGTGAGTGTACCAAGAGGCTCTCATGTAGGCCACTCGACAAAGCTTTCCATCCAAATCAGACAATAGACAAGCTCACGGCTTCTCCCACCATCTTGGCCACAGGGGAGCAGTCCCCTGCTGACAGCCTTGGTTTTCTGATCCAATGGTTGCTAATACTGCAGTTGGCCTGGGCCTAGGTCTTCCCGAAGCTGCTCTGATGTCTCAGACCAAAGGCAGTAAGAAGATCAACCTATTCCCTGGTCATAAGTTTGTGATCAGTGTGGCAGTGAGGGAGATGAGCATTCAGGACAAGTCAGGATCTGCAGCTTGTACCGTCTGCACCACATGCTGTCGGAGGGTCAGATTTATGACCCAAGATGACGCTGATACAGTAGTGGCTGGATTTCAGAATTTTGCATTTGCCGTTCATCACTTATGAGATTTTCCAGCCTGGGCTCTGAGCATACTAGGATCACAATTGGCTCTTTAGCCATTTCCTCTAAAGACGATTTGATAATGAAAAAAAAAATTACTGCTATGCTAGCCGCTGGGAACATGATTGTGCAGTTCAAAGGAAGGACTGGATCAATGGAAGCTTGTGGCTATGGACTCTCAGTTGGTGCTGGTCACATGACTGCCCCTAATTCTGAAGGTCAAGGTACCTTGACATGCTAGCACGCTACTGTAGAAGATACAGTAGTACAATGTGAAGAGCTATCCTAAACCAGCACACACACTATACCCATGTCCCTGGGAGACGCTGCAGCAAAGGCACCATCAAGCATCTCTTGGGGGAACCATCATATATGCTCTTGAAGTTTCTTCAAGGAAGAAGCCTCAAGACATCGGCTAGGAGCTTATAGGGGTGCTCATGGTTGCTTTTACTGTGCAGACTTGACTTTGAAAACTACTAACGACTTTAAACCCAGATGGCGCAGATCCAAGATTAGATATCAATTATATTGCCAGGGCTGAGTATGCTAATATATTCCTCTAGCTGCAGCACTTGGAGGCTGAGGCCGGAGGAGATCAGTCTATATCACAGAGTGAACATTGGGTCAGCTTGGGCCAGAAAGCAAGACTGTCTCACATAAACAAAAACCAACTGCAGACACTGGAATGTAAAACGGAGGAAAGACCTGTGGGGCCCACCAATCAGCTTGGGTTTGGTGGTATTAATGCAACACTGTATTGCTGTCATGTAGGACAAATCATTTGTAACCATGCACTAGCCTGTTACTGTTTTTAAAAATATTTAAAATGTGTCTTAACACTTAACACCAGAAATAACATCCAATTTATATAGTGTGCCTCAATTTAAAGTGCTACAGCAATTTAAGATCACTGAAGATTGATGGGCATGATGGCACCCATCTGGCATCCAAGCCGGGGATTATGAGTTCCGGTTCAACCTGGAATACACACTGAGCAGTGTGTTAAGGGATATACTAAGACTCTATTTTTAATTTTTAAAATATCATAAAAGTAAATGAATACTATATGACCTAAAGTCTGACTACAATGTCTACTATGTCTACTAAATTTTTACTACAAGACACCTCAGTTAAACAGTACTTTGGTTTATTCCTGCCTCCAGGGAAGAATAATTTCTGACAAACAGATGGTGAGATCCAATTTCCCCTTTCACATCCAACAACTGGGCTATCGGCTCGGCCCATGGGAATCCTGAACAGAAGCAGAATTCCCTAGGCTCTCCTATTGAGCTGTAATTGACTTCTGACAACTGTCAGTCAGCCCTTAGAGCCTAGGCTCCTCTTTCTTTTCTCACCTTCTCATTGGTGGAAGAGGACCTGAAGGGAGACACCTTGAACTCTGGGGACGCTATGGCTAGCTCAGTGAAAAACCAAGCACTTGATCTCTGTCTGTCCCAACAGGGACTTCAGCACAATAGAGAAATCAGCCTCCACCCAGTTAAAGACACAGTCACCTGAGCTCATCCAACCACACCCATGTTCTCCAATGTCCTCTGATGTCCCGCCACCCTCCCTGTTCTTACAAACGTTAACCGTCAGGTCTTCTTGCTGCAATTCAGATACCCTTTGTCCCCATCTATTAATAAAGTAGTTGTCCACCTCCTGCCAACAGTAACTGTCATTCAGAGACTACACTAAAGTAATTATGTACCAAGTCCAAGACCTAGGCAGCCATACCGTTTCCAATTTTAAGAAATGAGTTACCAGACAGTTAAGAGCCGTACACTTTTTTTTTATTATTTTACTATTAAACTTTCTGTAAATCTTGAAATTGGTTAATCTTAAAGAAAAAACTAACCATATATTTGTCTTTATACATTATATACACTCAAGAAATAAATAGTGGTCTGAGCATTTTTTTTTAAAAAGCAACAGATATACAAAAAAGGCTTCAAGCCAAATGGATAAATACACGACCCACAGAGGATTCAGCTCTCGAACCTTCCATTACTAAACACAAGCTGGACATCACAGGATGCATGGCCAATAACAAGCTTCACTTTGGCTAGAAGGCAGTCGCAGAAGCACACCCGGGGCTCGAGAGGGCACTTTGTGTGAAGGGTCAACTGGCTATGTCTTCAGGACTTTGGCATGAAGCAGTGATAGAAAATTGGGACAGTACAGATACGAAGAAAGCCCATTACGAACCTAAACACAGCGATCGCTCTCCCACCCCCAAGCCGAGAGCACACTCACAAAGCCTCACCCCTTCTCCCATGTGCTCTCCTGCTTGGATCTTAAAGGAAAGGGTTTGGATTTTAGAATAGCTCTGAAGCTTATCACGCATCGGGAACATATTGGCGGGAAGTGGCTGCAGACATCTCCATGGAGTTACTGAAAGGATTTCATGAACTTGGCCTCCAGGAAACCTTGCCGGGTCCTTAGCTTGCCCCCCCTCCCACCACCACCTTGATACGTCGTCTAGGCAGGTGGCTGGACTTCCCTAAGCCTTGATTTCGTAGAACAAGAATAATGGCTGCCTTGCTCCCTGTACTCTAATTAGGTTGCATACATGCAAGCTGTCTAAAAGCTACAAAAGGGTGTCTCGGGCATCACGTGTATCAGTTCACATGAAGCGCTAGACTAGGGGGGCTTCCCTCCAGGAGTTTAATAGATAAGGCACTGATATAAACAGAAACTATGTTGCGGAAGGAAGAGCACTGTAGCAAACGCCAAGCCAGCTCTGTCCAGCAGGTATGCAGAACTCATGCCATACTGTGTAACTCCCTAACCAGCGAAGACTTTGCTCCACCACTGCAGCCAGCAGGCCGGATTTTCTGCTTGCCATTCTGCTAGAGATCAAGGGCGGCCCTCAGAGGAAACGGTACAGAAAAGCCTCAGAGCCCAAGTTCACTCAGCCTGTAGCCCTCGCCTTGATCCCATCTTTCTTTAACTAACACAGGCACACCCACGGGCCGGTGAACTTGAGAGATTCCAGGGATCTTGATCTCATTGGCTCCAAATGCCAAAGTTGAGTCATGTGTCTGCTGCCTGGTGCTAATTAGGTGAAGTGCCCAATAAATGTTGGTTCAGCCGAAGTATGAATAAAAGGAAAAGGAAATGCCAACGATGTGAACTTCAGAAGGTGTGATGAAATAAGCAGGACCCATCAGTACCTCATGGGGGAGGGCAGCAGTCCCAGCCTGATCTACGGTCCCCTCTCTAGGGAACAGGTATGCCACAATGGCATGAGACAGCTCCTGAGGCAAAGACTTGTCACTAAGGTTCAGCAAGGCCAAGCAGCTGCCAACCTTCCACACAGAACCTGTCTTCCCTGATGCTGGACCAAGCCAGCACCCACCTAGCAACAGGGAGAGCAGCCCAGAGGGTACGGGGGCTGTGGGCATTCCAGTGCTCACACAGCAACCCGGACTCGGCTTCCTGAGGTGACAACAGAGGTTTGCAGTTAGAATCCTCAGCAGGAGCTTCGGCAGTGCACAGGCCTCTCTGGGAGAAGTCCCGGATGTTAGGGGAGACAGGAGAAGCCCAGCGAGCAAGCTCCTCCTGGGGCTCAAGGCTGAGGTCTTCCATCCAGTGGGTCTTCAGCAGTAACGTTCCTCCATGTGCATGGACAGTAGGGTGTGGGTGTGGACATCAGGACTTCTTGGGCCCTCAGGCCAGCTCCGCAAAGGGACTAGAAGGAACCGTGTGAACCCAATGTTAGGTCACTCACCAGCAAGTGGACAAACCAAGGTACATCTACCAAGATTTGAACAAGACCTAGTGTTCTGCTATGGACAGGCTAATTTACTGACTTGGCCTTAGGAAGATAAAAAAGATCCCCCTCCCCCTCCATGAGAAACACCCATAGGCTGTCCGTGCTGCTAGGTGCATATGGTATAGAGTTGATCCATTTATGTGCTTTGGACAACACACACACACACACACACACACACACACACACACACACACACACACACACACATCACAAGATTCCACACAGGAAGGGAATTGAATCAAATCTGGATTCTCTGGGATCTACAAGATTCCACTGTGGTCCCCAGGAAAAAAAAGAACCAAAAAAAAAAAAAAAAAAAAAAGAGATCTGGATTCTATTCTCATCTACAGGAAGTCTCTGAACTTTAGTCTCCTTATTGGTGAACAAGTTCATGTCAGGAGAGAGAAATCTGATGGCAATGCATGTGACCAAAGACACCAGGACTTCCTAGTGCTCCTTCACTGCTTGGGTTCCTGTTGTTTTCTGGGCCTTGGAGAGGAAAGAAAGGGCTGACTTGTTTCCCAAAAAGAAAAAAGCCTGAGCCAACTTGTGCATAAGCTGGAGCATTCTAGAACAGAAACGGTAAGGGATCGAACCTTATCCCTTATATAAATCCTTGTACGGTTTACTGTCTATCAATTAAATTAATGTATACAGAAGCACTTTGAAAGAGAAAAAATTAAATACAAACAAAAAAAGGATTGAGGTAAAGGAAGGAGCCAGCACCAGACTGCACCCCTTAATGGGGGATGGGGTCAGTCTTCAGACCCCACAAGTCTATAATTGCTAAGTGCAGGGTCTGCTGATAACCCTTTACAGAAGTGTGGCTTCCTATACAGAAGCCACATCAGCTGGGGGTGCGGTCAGGCCCACTGGGTTGGCAGATGGCCAATCACAGGGGATCCCTGAGCATGGCTTAACTAAGAATTGGTACCTAAACAGAGGCCGGTGCTTCATCCGAGCAGGTGAAAGCCCTCTACCGAAATGAGCAGGCTTTAAGTATAAAAGACCCATCACACACCGGGCAATCTTGTGGGGAGATACTGCCTCTCCCCATGCCTCGGTTGTCCACAGAGACATGAACACCTGCCTCCTGAGGTAGTCAATAAAATTAAACCATTCCGTAAGTCATTGGAGGCCACATGCTGTGTGTCCAACATTCCACTGCAGGATTAGCATCCAGTGCTCTGCCGAAGGCAAGGGGCAGGAAGCTCGAGTGGCTAGAGAGAGAGCCTCCCTCCTCTTCAGAGGGTGTTCTGACTTAGATGGCATAAGACAGGGTCCATGGAAGATCCCATTACCATACACTACGACATGGGCTTTCCTCCCCCTGAAGTCATGTGGTTCCACGCCAAGCAACGTGATACTATGCAGGAGAGGCTCTCCATGTCGCTTGACTCTACACGCAAGCATTTGTATAACTCAAATTGGGCGAGAATTAGGACACTGACATGAGCTCATACCAACCTGGGTTCCAGGAAATCTTATAAATGGGGTTATATCTTGCCTTCTCACCCTACCACCTACTCCAGCCTAGTGGCAGAGAGGCTAGGAAACCAGACTTCTCCCCAGCCCTGCTCGCCACAGAAAGTACCACCCTACAAGGAGGGATACGGACACTGGTGCTGGGGCGGGGGGGTTAAATACATGTACAGTGAGCACCGAGAGAATTAGACAGAGGGAGGGGCAAAGAGACAGCCACACTCCCCTGAGGCCTCATGGTTTGGCTTCGGTGTTTGTGTTTGTCTCTCACCCTCCACCACGTGGAGGTTTTTTTTTGTTTTTTTTTTTTTGTTTGTTTGTTTGTTTGGTTTTTTAAAGAGAGTCCATCGGTGGCCATGGGCAAGTGGAGCATAGGAAGTACTAGTTACCTGGTTTAGTTTTTCACTCTACAGTCATTCTGACACTTGTAAAACCACAGCTCCTGGCCAGGGGAGATGCTATTCTTCATAGGGTCTTGAATGCAAAATGCCATTCTAAGAGAAAAGAGAAGCGACTGTTGTTAGACAGAACTCTAGACAGTGCTTTCCGGATTCAGCATATACGGGAAAGAGACTTTCAGTGTGCTGCGTCCACTCCAGAGTCCCTGCTCCAGGACCACCCATCGCCCCTGCAGGACTGCCCACCCATTACACAGGACTGCCCAACAGTGCTGCAGGACTGAAACTGCAATAGGGTTTTGAAATGAACGGTCAGTCTTCCCACCATACTTGAGGTCCCTCCGGGACAGTGCCATGAACTATCCACTGACGGGAGCCTTTGGAACTCAACTCCACACCAAAAGCAAAGGTCTGGACTGGAGAGATTACTCAACAGTTAAGAGCACACGCTGCTCCGTGAAGACAAGTTTCTGTCTTTGGCACCCAGGTCAAGGGGCTCACAGCTACCTGTCACTCCAGCCCCAGAGAATCCAATGTCGTCTTGTGAACTTTGTGAGTACCCACGCTCATGTGCACACACCTACACACACATGCATACAATTTAAAATTTAAACTTTAACTCTTAGAAAACGTGTTCAGCACACGGACAGCCCGAAGCATGAGGAGGAATCAAAAGCCTAATAATCCTCGTTTCACAATAGTCTGTGGCTGCACCACAACAGTAGCCTTGGCAGTGTGATTACCACACTGATGACCAGCACGATTGGTCATTTCATCCTGGTGCTGAGACAGGGGGAAAAAAAGACATACTCTAGACCTTTCCTGGGGAGTTTAAGCACCTCTGAGCCTACATGTTTATAAACTTATAAAAGAGGATAGCTTATCTCACACAGGATCAGAGAATGTGAGTTAATACAATGCCCAAAAGACCCGTTCCCATCTCACAGAATGGCAACAGTGTCCCACTGTGGGCAAGGAAGCAAAAGAGGGAAGTTGTGACTAGAGACAAGATGGAAAACGGGTCCAACCGCTCTGGAGAGCTAAGTATCGATAGACTACATCTAAGGTTACTGGATAAATTCCACCGACATCTGAATGCTTAAGAGCAACGTATAAAATAGTAGGTCCAATCCTGGAAAACTTAGGTGCCTCTGAAACAACTCTACATGCTGCTAATGGGTAGAAGCAGAAGTAGTAATGGGCGTAAAAATATAAAGGGAGGAAACACCTTACTGTTAGTTAACGTAAAATTTCCCTTTCCCTCTGGTTTAAAAGAAGGGAGGACGTGAGCAGAGGAAGGATACAGAATTGACTCCAGTGTTTCTGTGACAGATACCTGAACCTAATTTGGGAAATTGCTTGCATTTATTAAGTCTCAATAGTGAGTGTTTACTATGTCTGAAACGTTTTATTATAATAGTTGTGTTTCTGCTATGGCGCCCGTCAGCACAGGCTGCACGTAAGAGTGTGGGGGAGTAGAACAGGTACAGATATGCAGGATACAGGCTGGGTACTCATCACTCCCCCACTCAAAACATCGCCAATCCAGGTCCCTACTCTAGACACGCTAAGGAAAGTCTCACTCCCCTTGCTGTCAGCATGACCAAGGACAATAGACACAGGAAGAATTGTGGAGACAGTGTCAGAGGAAAGACAAAAAAGAGACAGGCAGCTTCCTCCAACCCGAACAGGTGGTCACTGATGCTAAGGGAAGAAAACGGCCCTCTCTGCTTCCTCTACTGAGGAAGCTCTCCGGGGCTTCACTGCCTTCGAGCCCTCCTTGGCAGAGTTAGGGCGCAGTGACAAGAGTTGACATATAAAGATCTGGTATGGTGTTCACAGAAGTGAGATGTGGTCGGCCAACACAGCATAGAGAGCTCTCCGCTAGTGGAAACTACAACCCCAACTGGGACTTGGAGGCTCTTAAGGAGACACAACAATGTTCTGAAAAGTGAGGTCTGGATCGGAAGGCTCCATAGGCGATGTCATATGTGGACCCAGATGCTCCAATCTGCCCCTCAATGCAGCACACCCAGAGAGCCCTGTCCAGGGAAAGTCCACCTCCTCGAGGCTGGCGCAGGACTTGGCATACAGAACAAGTCCTGAACTCCTGGGCCCTTGCCCATCCCCCTCCCTCCTGAGGGCTGTGATCAGGACATAAGACGTATAACAGTTTGTTTCCAGAAGCCCTTATCTGGGAGTCATAGTCCTTGCACAGTTAGCTGAGGTTTCTCTGGCAAAGAGAGCCCAAGTGCTCTCCTCACCCACAGACCAACAAGGGCAGGAACACTTACTTTCGCTGGGTTTCCCCAGACTTGACACGGATGCGTCGGATGTGCAGCTCCCTCGAGGGGCTGCTGGGTTGGGACAGGTAGCTGCGAAACTCATTCCACAGGTTGTACCAGGAACTGGATACTCCCTCCCAGGTAAGTCTGATCTTGAAGAGATCACCCAAGCACTCCTCAGTGTAGACCAGGAAGGTGTTTGTGGCATTCAGCTCAATCTTCTCCACGCTGCAAGGTGAGGGCGAGGCTTATCTCACTCCCCTCCCCCCGTGGGAAACTGCCCACCTCACACCCTCCATGTCCCCACTCCACAGGACCATGCACCGTGACATGACCATGAAGCTGAGTTGTGCTCCACGTGACAGATAACTGCCCAAAGAGCCCGACTTCTCATCAAAACCATTCCTGAGCAGCTCTCTCCCTTTGTGCCACTAACTCCTAAGAGACAGTACCAAGGAAGGGCAGAAAAGAGAAAATGCTAAGTCACCTCCCTGAGGCGAGCATGCTGTCCCTCAGCTCAGAGGCTATAGTCTCACTTTCTCCCTCCCTTCCAACGCCTCCTCCTCTCCCAGTTTGCATGGGCTGCCTTGCCACATCAAGCTAGCAATTGTAGATGGTCTAACCTTGTCTTCCAGCAGGGCTGGAACTTACAAGTATGACCCTAGTGGCCTTCCTTCCTTTCTTATTCCTTACGCTCGCTGACCAGGTCCCACTGTAGTTTCAGGCTGCCCGGGAACTCCCAAGTTTCCTGCCACAGCCTTGCTGGGATTACGGGCTGCACGGCCACCCCTGGCTCTGAGAGTCCTTCACAATGCCAACACCCCTTGGCAGGAGGACGCTTTGCACGTGGTGGGAATTGAACCAATCTCTACAGACGTCTACGCAGCCCTCCCACAGATGATCACCACAGAAGACCCAGGGATGACATTACAGAGTTCAAACCCCTAAAGCCTCCGCTCGGATGTCAGGCGTGGCCTCAGATGAAGCAGCAGTTTCTGGGCAGCCCATCCGGCAGTTTCTCACACAGCTGAATCATCTCAGGAGCTCCCCTCCCTGAAGCCCTCTGAGTCAAGGACTTGAAGGAGAACGCATAGTAGAAGAGAGGAAAGAGAAGACACAGATGCCAGATAGAACCGCCCCCACTCCTCCCCCAGGCAAGCTGGCTTGACTCTCCTGCCCGTCTCAACCTCAGGCTAAGTCGTGAATCAGCGTTGCCCGGAACGCTCACACTTACATTTCCAAGGGCAGGTTCTGGGAGTCTGCGTTGCTACCATACAGGGTAATGTAGAGGTCGGGCTGGATGTCCCCGCTGTTCTTGTGAGAAAACATGTGAATTTTCAGCTGATAATGGTAAACTGCAGAGACAAGAACGGAGGCCTCTGTGAGCCTTGCTTGCATCACAAGAGTCAGACGGCACACTGAATTTTGGAGACAAACATCCTGCTGGCCCAGGCTAGCCTCAGCCTGGCTCCGGTCTCGCTCTATCTAAAAGCATAAGAAATCACTGAAGAAGTAACCTGACCTTGGCGGGCAGCTGGGCAAAGACTCGGAGCGATGTCTTTTCTACTGTGTGACACTGGACCAAGGACGGAAGTATAAGCCTCTCTGAGTCTCAAGGTCTTCCTGTATTAAGGGCTGTTTCGCAAACCATTGTAAAGAGGTTTATAAAAGTAGAAAACATTGCTTCAACCATCTGTGTGCGTTGCTTCACAGCTACGGAACGTGAACGTGCTTTAAAAAACTAAACGCAGGGTAGAACTTCAAGATATTGATACAGATGATTATGGGGTAGTGGTGTCACGAAAGGGTCCTAGCCCTGGGTTTCCAAGGCATGCATAACGTGATCTGATTTGCAATAACTGGCTACAGCTAAGTAGACCACAGCCTCCCTGGGCTGCAACTACACGTTCTGCTTTGCGGGAAAATATAAAGGAAGAGAAAGGCTAAGGGGCACTTGGGAGCCGGAAGGTGAGTTACCTCTGAAAGGCATGCCCGCCCGGGTTTTTAAATACATCTTGCTATTCCTCTTCTTTCTCATTTTCTTAGCATTGTAGCCAATGTTGTTACAACGGTTCTTCCTGCAGCTGAGACAGATGCCCTTTTTGAAGCGGTTGGGGTCCGTACACTGGAAAGCGAAGCTCGGCTTGTCCTGATTCACCAGAGAATCGACAAAGAGGTGTACGGCTCGCTCGTGCTCACATTTCACCATCTCTGAGATTGCTGAGGAAACACAGGACGGAGGACACAGGGGATGAGCCATTTCTGGGTGATCCCACGGCTCAGTAATCAATACACACACACTCAGCGGTCTGTGACTCTCAGCACAGGCTCAATGGTATTCCAAGCTCCTAGTAAGATGCAGAGGGATTGAAGACCACTCCAACCGTGTAACTGTCCACTCCGTGAGAGAAGGCCACAGCACTGACTCCAAGAAATAGAGAGAAAGAGAGTTCACACACTGAGAGTGATCTGGATCCCACAGGACCCATATTTTGAAGGGATGGACATCAGCAGGAGGCTGTCCACCAGGAGCGGTGGCACGTGCCTTTATTCCCAACACTCCAAGGCGGAAACAGGAAAGCCTCTGTGAGTTCGAAGCCAGCCTGTTCTACATAGCAAGCTCCAGTACAACAGAGACTACATAGAGACCCTGTCTCAAAAAAACAAAACATTAAAACAGAAAAGAGGGGGACGAGGAGAGGGGGGAGGGGAAGAAAAGGAGGAGGAAAATCGAGTGTCAAAGGGCAACTGAGTGGTAAACACAGCTGTCCGAATAGAAATACCAGACATAAATGCTGGGCATGGTGGCACATATCTTTAACTCAGAAGGCAGTGGGAGGCAGATCTCTGTAAGTTTGGATCCAGCCTGGTCTACATATCAAGTTCCAGGCCAGCCAGGGCTACATAGTAAAACCCTGTCTCAAGCAAAAAAAGAAAATTAATCAGTATCGACTGTGATTTGGAAGCGGGTGAATGTTGTTAACGGGCAAGCGGTGTGCCTCACCACTGTGGAAAGAGACAGGAGTGATCAATTGAACTCCGATAGCTCCACTCACAGCTCGGGCTGACTCACACGATGGACAGAGCGGATCAAACACGAGACAGATGCGTACAAACTCACTTCCATACGCGAAAGATCCCATGACATCGTTGAATCCGCAGCCCGGCTGGAAGTCACCACCATTGGGATAGATGTCAATGTGACCCACGGGCATCCGAATCCCAATGCTCAAGCCAAAAGACAGCGTGTAGGTATGCAGGACATCCACAAAGTCCGCATCGTCCGGGGACAGCCTCCTGTCGATGTCCACCCCTTCAAACATGGGTCCGGCGGGATCCAATCCTGCAGCAGAGAAAGCCAAAGTGAACTTGGTCAGAAGCATCAAGGCGTTGAGCCTTGACGTAGAGCCCGAGGATGCTTGAGTGGAGATGCTCTCTAAGCCCAGTAGCCAAATCCTAATGTAGCTGGCCTGGAACAAAAAATAGAAGCCCTTATGTGGTTGATGGAGATGCTAGCACCAGAATTAAGTCCTAGAATCATAGAACCAGCTTTTTTCCCTGAAGCCCCCACATGTCCCAGTGCCTCAGTCAACCTGCTACACTAACCACAAGGTTTACTTCAGCTCTGGAGGAGCACAGGGAGTAAAAACTAGCACCGGTCTAGAACACGCTCAGCTCCTGGCCCAAGCCATCCATCCATCCCAGTCATCTGGCTCTAGGCACCTCCCACAGCAGAACTCTCTCTGCCCCAGATTGGTTCGCTCCTACTTGGACTCATTTCTCCCCCTTCCTTTATGGTAGGCCAGGTCAGGGCCCAGGCCCAGGTATGGATGGTCAGAACAAAAGCATCTCTAAAACTCACCACAGTGAGAGACTAAAAGCCAGGGCCTCGGTATGCCTCTCATTTTGCAGCCACAGTAAAAACAAGACTTTTCACCTCCCCACCTTCCATGTTGAGCATGAAAGATGCTCTACTCGGGAAGCCGTTTCTCCCACTCTGGGCTGCTCAGATCATATGAGGAAACTTGCTGAAAAGATTCTACCATGTAGCTCTCAAACAAACAAACAACACTAGAAAGCACTATCCAAGCAAACGGTCATCAGCACAAAGGTGCATCAGAAGGGAACTGGTCAAGTGCACACAACAGGGTGAGACTTGAAACTGGCTTCTCATTCTGAGCTATACAAACACAGCAGCATTGTTTAAAAGAAAGGGAGAGGGGTTGGGGATTTAGCTCAGTGGTAGAGCGCTTGCCTAGCAAGCGCAAGGCCCTGAGTTCGGTCCCCAGTTCCGAAAAAAAAAGAAAAGGAAAAAAAAAAAAAGAAAGAAAGGGAGAACGGGAACCCCCTCCCCAAAGCATAAATGTAGAATTTCTGGGTTCCTGGTCCCAGAGAGTTCAATGGGGAGGGTTAGCATAGATTGGTTCCCCAGATGACCCTGAAGTCATGGCTTGTGGTCCAGACACTGAGAATTTTCCCTATTCTTCAGGACCATACATGAAGTGGGACCTCGGGCCTCAATTTATATATAGCCCGTGTAGAAAATTTAAGAGCTTAAGAACGTGTCTGTGTTCTTTATTATCAGGCTGTGATCATATACGAGCTGGATTTGCCCCCAACCAGAAAGCTGGTTGCTCCATGAATGAAAGGAAAGTGTGGAGACAGTTAAGCAGTGAGATACATAGGTCCTATTTCATCCTGAACCATGTTGGACCCCAGGAAGTGCTTCTGTCACCGAGAAAACATTTTGTTGATTTCAGAAGAAACTTTTGATTATGGCGCTTGTGGGTAGGAGAACTAGCAGCATCTATTGAGGACAAGCCAGAGGTACAGATAAACATCCTACTGTGTGCTGCATGGCCCTGACACACACACACACACACACACACACACACATACACACACACACACACACACACAATCTCCAGGAGCCCCACAGAAAAGCACTTCCCACACTGAGAGACCCCTAGTCTAGAGATACCAAGGCCTGGAGGTGATAAGGCCAAAATCTGTGTCATTTGTTTTGTGTTGTTTATTTAGACAAGAGCCTTGGGAGCTGGCAGAATGCTAATCAGTGCCACATGCAGCAGCCCCCGTGCCTGAAAGCAGGCCCTTCCCTCTACCCTCTCTGCAGCGGGGAACTGGCCTCTGTCCAGTTGCACGCCCCACACGCTTGTAGAACTCACTATGTAAACCTCACTGGTCCTGAACTCTCGGAGATCTACCTGTTTCTGCTGGGATTAGAGCGAGCGTCACAGCACCCAGCAAACCCATGTCTTAGAGAGAGGCAATAGGCAATGGAACCACGTTCCCCAGATCCAGTACAAGGAAATGGCGAGTTCACAGGGATGCACGTGAGAGGGTAACTTTAGGACAAGGACTCCTTGCTCACAGAAACATGTGGAGGCTAAAACCAGAAAGTTAGAGACATTTGGATGATTTTATGGGCTCAACCCTAGCCCAGGACCAAAAGAAAGATGGTGTGAAAGTGTGTCCTTTCCAGGGTAGTCCACAATGTCCTGTTTGATAGGCTGCAAGGCCACAGAATGACATAGAAGCTTCTCCCTGCCTCTCACCATGTGCACCGAAGGGGAAAGGAAAGAAGAAGAGGAACATTATGCTTTGCAACCAATACAAGAGAGGGGCTCTTTGCTTGGTGCAAACAAAGGTCCCCACCAGACAGGCAACTCCATAGAAACGAAGCTGGGCTGGAGGAATGCCGACAGCTGAGGGGGCCTCACAGGCCAGTGTGGGGCCTTCACCTACCCAGACTGAGGCAGCTCCCTGCTCGGACTGTGTGACACACATCTCTGGCCCACAAGCCAAGGCGGAAAGTGACATGATCTATTTTTTATTATACGTTTTAATCTATACTTTTAGATAGTCGCTAAGGGCAGGCCCTGCAACCTAGTAACCTGGCCTGAATCCCAGATCGACTACTTAATATTGTGCAAGATATCGGGCTCATTGTTTAATCATCCGGTCTTCATGGAAGCTGCAAGGTTACGGTGTGGCTTGGAGATAGCATGGAGGAAGTACCATACACTTGAGGATCGGATGTTAAACATCGACTATCCTATAGCCTTCCCAGGAGGCATACATACCTCAGTCGTACTCTTAAAGGAATCTACCTGCTTGGTTCTTGCTGATTCAATTAGGAATGCATGACCTCTCCCCTCCCCACCACAGACTGCTGTCTGAAGCTAGGGAAGGTTAAACTCCTGCAAAACCACACCCTCAAGCCAGGCAAGCCTGGGACTCAAATCTCTTATAGGCCCTGAGCTACCTGTGGTCTCTGCACGGTGGTATCACTGCCCCGAGAACCACACACAAGCTGTGGTCGTCTCCAACCTCTTAGCACTTGGGACTATATGAGAAGAGACAAGACAGGCTAACCCCATCAGACACCTACACCAGTATGTGGCACTCGACTGGACAGAGGCCAGGTCCCTGCTCCACAGAGAGGTTGGAGGGAAGGGCCTGCTCCGGGGACACGAGGGCTGCTGCATGTGGCACTGATGAACACCCTGCCAGCTCCCCAGCTGGTCCCAGACAGGAGGCCCTCTCCTCAGCAGCCACCACCCAAACAAGCAAAAAGCTGAACGTAAAAGCTCTCTTGCGGGGGCTGGAGAGATGGCTCAGTGGTTAAGAGCACTGACTGCTCTTCCAGAGGTCCTGAGTTCAAATCCCAGCAACCACATGGTGGCTCACAACCATCTGTAATGGAATCTGATGCCCTCTTCTGGTGTGTCTGAAGACAGCAATGGTATACTCAGATAAATAAAATAAATTATTTAAAAAAAAAAAAAAAAAAGCTCTCTTGCTGGCCCTATCTCTCCTCAGACTAGGAACCTGGAAAAACAAAAGCCTTGGTTTGTCCTTGCTACCAAGGACACACTGGGCCTTGATCCTGGTAGAGACTACATGTGTGCACAGTTTGTCCCCGGCTGGAACACTGGAGAATGGCCACACAATCACAGCCTCTTTGGACAGTTCAAGCCCCAATACACTACAAGTCAGGAAGAAGGGCTCTCGAGCTAACTGGATGGAATCATTGGCTCTAAAGGAGTTTGTAAGCATGTCTATGTATGTACCCATTAGATGCTGTGTGTGCCCCTACTAGACTGTGCGTGTATCTATTAATCGGTATGTGTGCACACCCGCTAGACTCTGTATCTATTAGACTCTGTGTGTGCAACTATTAGACTCTGTGTGTACCTATTAGTCTGTGTGTGCACACCTGTTAGATCCTGTGTGCACCTACTAATCTCTGTGTGCACCTGTTAGACTCCTTTCCACTTGCGTACTGTCTTAAACTGAAAGAACTACAGGGAAAGCTGGTCATACCTTTTCTTCTAGGTGCCCTCTGTGACTTAAATGTATTCTCCCCACAAAATTCACAGACAGAAAAAGTAATCCCAAATCCATGGTAATTTGGGGGTGAGATGTTTGAGAGCCAATTAGCATCAGAAAAAAAGTCATCAGGGTAAGGTTCCCAACCTGATTCTTTCAGGACTTCTAAAAATAACTTATTTTAATTTTATTTTATGTGCATTGGTGGGAGGATGTCAGATCCCTTGGAACTGGAGTTACGGTTCTGGAGACAGTCGTGAGCTACATGTGGGTTGCTAGGAATTGAATCTGGGTCCTTTGGAAGAATAGACAGTACTCTTAACTGCTGAGCCATCTCCCCAACCCCGATTCTCATGGTCTTATAAGAGAAAGAATGACCTATATAAGCACAAGTGTTCTGGTTAATCATGAGATACCGTCCGCCATGTAATCATGCAGCAAACAGATGGCAGGGAGCAAAAAAAAAAAACCCCTCCTATTATAAGTCATCTAGTCTGTGCCATTCAGTTATAGCAACAGAAAGCAATCTAAGGGGGTTGGGGATTGGGTAGAGCGCTTGCCTAGCAAGTGCAAGGCCCTGGGTTCGGTCCCCAGCTCCGAAAAAAAGAAAAAAGAAAAAAAAAAAAAAAGAAAGCAATCTAAGACTTCATCCTTAGTATATTAGAGATGAGAAGGGAGCTAGGAATAAATACCTGTACATGAATGCTGGAAGGAGAAAGAGGGTCAGGGCAACAAATTCACCAACATTTGTGTGGAGGAAGCTCTCTTGTGTACCTGACAGATGGCCCTCCAAAAACTGCATAAAGGATCTTTGACATTCCCCCTAATCGGCAAATAATTTAGTCCAAATTCAAGCATTAAAAGTTCAATTTTCAATACAGGAAAAAAAAATTTTTTCTATTGAGTACCTGGATACCAGTATCAGAAAAGTCTCTTTAATTACCAAATTCAAGCACTCGTACTGCACAGGTCACTGTCACCGATAAAGAAACGACCTTAACCCTGGAAAGGAGGTGTCAGAGGCAGGACGCAGAGTAGACTCTGCCACTCGCCCCTTTCTCAACTCTCTGGAATCTCAAGGGTGGAAACCAAACCCAACACTCAGAAGCCTGGAAGCCAGGGAGGGCCCTTTGGCTCCTGCTCTAGAGTTCTTAGCTATTTGGCCCTGAGCAAGTTGTCTCACCTCTGCCTGTCTCCTCTCCTCCTGGACTAGACCAGTGGTTTCCAAACTATGTTCCCTATTATCAGAGACCTCGGTATTTCCCCACCTTGAATTTCTCCCAGGAAGGAGAAAGTCAGAAAGGCATGGCTAATACAGCCCATATATACATGTGGAAGGGCACAGCTAACACAACTCATATATATATATGTATATATATATACTTACATACTTATATACACATATATGCATACATATATACATATATTCATATATATACACATATATAATTTATACACATAAACATTCTTATACATATGCATACATATACACATAAACAAATATACACATATATACATACATATATACACATAAACATACTTATGCATATACATACATATACACATATACATATACATACATATACACACACACATATATATACCTATACATACACACACATATATACATATATGCACACATACACACACACATATATATACATACACACATATATATGGTGGAAGCAGATCTTACCAGTGATCCTGCCCACTGTTCCCTTCACAAAGTTGCCGGCGTATCCAGCCACGTGTGCTCCCAGGCTGTAGCCAATCAAGTGAACATCCCCAAGAGAAAACTCTCCCTTCTCCTGCAGAAGATCATCAAAGAGTATGAGCTAAAGAGGGAGGGTAATCCTGAGGCTCCAGGATCACCAACAATTAAACAAGCCCATCGTGATAAAAGAAGGGCTGTAGGGGTCATAGGTGTAGGACTCCCTGCATCACCAGTGTTGCAGCATGCAATGTGGATGGTCCACCAGGGAGGGGCAGAGGGTTCTAAAGGACTCAGTGTGGCTCTTGAAATGCCAAGGGGGTGGGATGGAAGATGTGACTACGGACAACACGCCTGACCTTTCCTCTGCAAGCAAAGAACGGTTTCCTTCCTTTGGGGCAGAATTTGGAGGACACATCATCAGCGTAGAGGTAAAAGACACCATACCTACTGCTGACCAAAGTGCCAGCCATGACTGCAGTGAACTGCGTCCTGCCTGTATCCTCGGGATTTGACCGCTACTCTACCTCCAAGAGCTTTTGATTCCTCATCTTAAGCTACCTGAGGGACAACATATTGGAGCTCAGTTATCCATCTCTGACCTGTGGCTCAGAAAACACTCTCAAAAGTTTGTAGAGCAAAGAAATACTGCTTGAAAATCTTATCCAGGATGCTGCCAGGACTCATAAGATTCCCAGGTGAGAGGAGAGCCAGGCAGGAAATGCTCAACCCCTGTTAAGTCTACCAGTCTCAGGCAAGCAGTTAGCTTATAAAAAGTAAGTCAAGACCTCAAGATCTGTTTGCACATGCTATTTCAAACAATACAGTGGCTGCTCTATTTGAAGCGGCCTCCTTGCCATCCCACAGCAGTCACCCTCTAAAGGGAAGAGCATCTTTCTTTGGCTCCTTCAGATTGAGAGCCAGCCCCAGGCTCCTGGCCACTCTCAACCACCCTAAGATCAGGAGCTCATCTCCCGCAAGGCAATTTTTTTCAAATAGCAAATAACGTAACAGAAGAATCCAGAGATCTATCAATAATTAAAAGTCCCCGATGTGGGCTTTGAAGCAGTTCAGGAGGTGCTTTCGTTTAGCAAACTGTAATGCCAGAGACTTCGATCTCCCTCGAAGTTCACAGTAACAGCACGGGCTCTGCGTTTCCTAAGGAAAAGCGTTGTGGGAGGTGCCTCCCTTTCATTTCCGCTTACCTGCAGCCAGTTTAGCATCCCAGCCACTCTCCGTCCCACCACTCTGGTGTTACTGACGGCATCTATATACAGCTGGTGAGCCAGGGGCAGCCAGTCCACCACCACTATGTTCGCATCTTTCTCTCTCGTCTGCAGGGCTGACACGAGTTTATGCAGCCAGCTTTCAAACATGCCACTCATCTGCCAAGAGAACAGAACGATTATCTTCCTTTTAACTCTTCCTTCTGGACCTCATTAACCCCATGATCCTCTCCCCATCTGACTGATCCTCCACATAGGCTGCTGAGGAAATGAGGATTCGAACATGTGCAAGTCAGCCGGAGGCAGAAAGGCTTGAAGCTTCTCCCCACCCCCACCCCTGCTCCCCACCAATGCCCTTCATGGCTCCAGTTTCCCACCCAAATGCTCACAGCCCCTGTGCTGTGCTCTACTGTCTTGCTCTCTCTTACACGGGTATTGGTAGTGAGTGAATAATGGTGTGGCGTTAGTCTGAATCCCTCTGTCTGTCAGGCAAGTGGCCTGGTCCATCCTTCAAGGAGCTGGAGAAGGTTGCCTTGGAGAATGAGCTCCCCCTCCCCCTCCCACCCCGAGATGCAGGGAGGCACTGTCACTTATGCAAACAGCAAGTTAACAAATGATCCCTTCCCATAACCCATCTCTGCCATCCTCTTGACCCCAGAGTAAGGAAAACCCACCCCTGGAATCCCAAATTAGAACTCAGAACACATTTTCCCACAGAAGCAGCGCTATACAGGGTGACTAGAAGCACACGTACATTATCAAATAAATAGATTTTTTTTTTCCCTGTGCTTAGCCTGGGAACCCAAACACTATTTACAACTTCCTTGTATGGGGAACTACCATTCCTGGTTCCAAACACATTACAAAAGAACTTTCTGGAATGCTCTCCCTCCGTAAGCTCCAGGCAGTTAGTATTTGCATTTTTGACAGGAGGACCTTAGAGAAATTCAGATGTGAGATTCCACCCGTGTCCCGAGGGATGAAGACGGACAGACAGACAGACCCTCAGTCTTCTCTTCATTCACTTTAGGAAGGAAGACTCCTAGCATCCCAACTCCCAAGCCAACTGCTGACGGTGGATCTAAAGACCCAGCAAGAATGTAACGGATATGAATTTCTCATGATTAAGCGGAAGAACGTCCCCTCCCAATTAGTCCAGGCAGAAACCTGTTCACTTAATAGCACCATTTTCCTACAGACTGTCATTATATGAATGAACAAATCCCTCGCTGGCCAAGAGTTTCTGAAGCGGAGTGTTAAAGCCCTTTTTTGTGGAAGTTTGTCATGGGCCTTTCAATGGGAATTGCTCAGCTAGGGCACATAAAGAGACCAGTGCCTTTAAACTGGGCCTTCTCTATGCAGGAGGGCAGCATGCCAACAGAAGCCAGCCAACCAGGCCAGCTGGGCCCTCCAATTCTCTGAGCCAGTTACTTGCTTCAGTTCGGCTCTGCTCTTGGAGTAGGAAGGGCCCCCTCCAGGCGGTGGTTGGCCAACGTAATTAAGCATAATTAGAGCCCCTTCATAGCTAGAGGAGTTGGGCTGCTGGCCTCAAGAGAACCGCTTTCTGAAAGCCCACTGCAGGCCTGCCCTAAATGCCACCCTGCCGAGCCCAGATCACCCCCTCTGAGAAGTACCCATTACATTCTTCACAGCTGTCTGAAATACAAGCAGCCCACAAGGAAAGGGGGGAGAGGATTTGGGATCTGTGAGCAGCACTATTCTTTTTAATTGACCAAAACAAAAGGAATCAAATCTTTTAGAAATCTGCAGGGCCCCCTCCTGTGCTCACCGTCCATCCATGAATGATGAAGAAGGTTTTGGCTGTCATGTTGAAGCCACAGTTTTCTAAGAGTTTGCTGTCACCAAGGGAGAGATTACACCCTTCGTGCTCTGGGTCCTTAGAAGTGCGGATGTTAAAAGTCACCGAGGGTTTGGTGGTTACAGTAACTGGTACTCCGGTGGGTTTATGGTGCTCATCTGGGGAGAAAGAACAGGGTAAATGCTTCTGGTGATTGGAGTAGTGAGATCCAGTTCAATCCTGAGCAAATTCCTTTTCATTTGGGTTTTACTTTTCTTTTTTTTTTTTTTTTTTTTCGGAGCTGGGGACCGAACCCAGGGCCTTGCGCTTGCTAGGCAAGCGCCAACCACTGAGCTAAATCTCCAACCCCTTGGGTTTTACTTTTTACACCTATTGAGTGTTTCCTCCTCGCTTCCTAAGGGACTCTGAAATTATCATAAATCTGACATCCCGACTATTTTCAGTGAGTATTAATTAGTCATTTGAACTAAATCCTATGGCTCAGAAGTAGCTATCTTTCTTACTTTTCTTTATTTTTTTCCCTACCAAACTGATTTTCCCTCCCTCAAATTCCTACCTGTGGAGTGTGGGTTCTTTTCCTGAAACCCTTAGGGCTAGTTGAGTCAAGAATTTAGAAATTTTCAGATTAAAAAAAATGTTTATGGCCAAGCACGATGGTGTGAGTCTGTAATACCAGCACTCCAGAGGCAGGACTGGCTGGGGGCAGGATGATTGTGTATTCTAGGCTAGCAGGAGCTAGAGAGAGAGTTCCAGGTCCCTTGGAATCTGTCCTCATCCATGTTCATTCTCTCTCTCTCTCTCTCTCTCTCTCTCTCTCTCTCTCTCTCTCTCTCCCTCTCTCTCTGGCCTGCTGGCTCACACCTGTTCAAATTACTTCATAATGACTAATCTCAGTACTTGGGAGGCTAAAGCAAAAGGATTACTAGTTTGAAACCAACATGAGCAGCCCAGTGAAATCCAGTCAGCCAGGGATTTATATGGCAAAACTGGGGGAGGGAGAGGGGTTGGCAAGGAGTGACAGCGACATCAAGGGAGGAGGCAAGCATTGAGCAACATACCACATATTGCAGGGCAGCCCCAGTAGAGTCTGAGGTATCCCTCATGGATCAAATGTACTAACACTTTTCTGCAGAGAAACATAGGACAACTCACACTCTAGAGAGAAAAAAAAATACAAAGACCACAAGTAGCTCTCTCTCTCGGGGTTTGCTGCCACAGGAGCTGAGAGCATATAAGGTCAGTTTCTTGCCATACAAGTTCCCAGGTTCCAAGTTTTGTGAGGTTTGGGATTTTGCAACTGGGTGTGAAAGGGTATTGATCCACTGTACAAAGGGCCTTCCCTGACATTCCCATTGCGATCTAACGCTTACTTCAAAGACCTTACACATTCTCAGGGCTCTCTGCAAAGGCAACAGGCACCAGTTTGTTAACTCCAATAGCAGAAGCCACGGGAAAATGCCTCAGAGCAGCAAAGCTGCCCCTTCCAGCTCTCTGTCACATACACTGCTGTCCTTTCCTGCTCCCAGGACGTGGCACCGACGGCCACGTGACACTGTCACTTAAGACAGTCACTAACTGGCCTACACTGTGGCTCCTCCATCCACCCTAGTAAACCTCTCTTGATAGTGGATTAGGAAAGAAGAGTGTACTCAGCTGTTACCCAGAAATCGCGGGGAAATATCAAATGAGCATCCGGGAGCCTAATTACGCCAAGAGTTAAGAAACGGAAGGATGAGCCAGTTCTTATACGTAGCACAAGACTGTCGTCCCAGCTACTTTGAGGCTGAGGGCAGGATGACAGCAAGACCGGAGACCTGCCTGAGGTACAGAGTGAACGGAAGGCAAATCTGAGCGATTTAGCCAGTCCTGGTTTCCAATTCTTAAAAAATAACAAGCACTCATAGTTCGTTGTAAGGGACCAGGGGTGCAGCTCTGTAGCACAGGGTGTTTGGTACACGCAAGGCCACGGATTTAATCTCCAGAATCTAAATGATACACAAGGGAAACAGTAATGAAACTCAAGACAGTCGACAGCCTGCCTGGCGTGCCCAAGACACTGAGTTTGAGCCTCAGCACCACACAAACCAGGTGTGGTGGCACATGCTCGTGAGTTTGAGGCCAGCCAGGGCTACATGAGACATTGTCCCCTCCCCGCCCCCATCCCTAAGGGAAAAACAAAACAGGGAAGAGGGCAGAGAAATGACAGCCATGGAGACACAGGCGCTGGGGACATATGCCAGACATAAGAGGGACGAAATCCAAGAAAGCACAGCTAAAGACACATGACCCAAACACGGGCTCACCGTCATGAAATTAAAGCCCCAACTGGCAGAAATTTGAGCTACCAATTCTGTCCTCCAACCTGGATAACCATTCTCACAGAGAGCAGATGGGGTAGCTTAGGGAAAAGGGGGAGCTGTTGGCCTCCCAAGAGAGCTGAAGCTAACCCCAAACATAGACAAGGAGGACCACCCTGATTCCTGGCTTGCTCTGACCTCACCCCACTGCAATCCAGCTCGGTTCCTACAACTTAAGGACTGGTCACTTTGGCTTCTGGGCCTTCGTGGAGGTTCTTCACCCAGATGACCCTCTCTCTCGGTTTCTTGCTCAGGGGTCAGGTTCTAGATAAGGCTCTCCCTGACCGCACATGGTAAAAGGTACCCCCCCACCTGCTAACCCCCAACCTGATGGCAGCACTTTAAACCTCCCTCGGCTTCACTTCCCTCCCTCACTCCTGAATAGCTTTTGCCTACGTTAGTTTGAAAGGCTGAGATTAGATCCCACGAGGATAGGGACTGCCATCTATTCTGTTCCTTGCTGTCTTCCTCCCACCATCAACAGTCTCTGGTACTGGGATGCAGGGATAACTTTTCAAAGGAATGGCACCGGGGTTGGGGGTTTAGCTCAGTGGTAGAGCGCTTGCCTAGCAAGCGCAAGGCCCTGGGTTCAGTCCCCAGCTCCGAGAAAAAAAAAAAAGAAAGAAAGAAAAAAGAAAAGTCAAAGGAATGGCACCATCCCCCTAAATAGTCAGAACCACCGAACACAGAAAGTTGAAAAAACTTCAGATGCCACCTACCTCAAGTCACCCTTCATGCTAACACTAGCTAGGAGAAGGGAGGTTCGCTTCCCCCCCTCATCCCCCGTCCCCCAGCCCCTTCCAAATTAAGCTCCCAGGTACCGATAAACTAACGTGGACTTCTTGCTCCTGGCGCTATATCTGCAGACTACCTGAAATGATAGGTCTTGGCTTGGGTGCTCTGGGGCCCTGCACTGACACTGGCTCTGGATGACCCCGCCCTCACTCCGCCGGCCCGCCCGCCCGCCCGTGCAGGTTGCCTCCGGTCCAAGAGTTCTATACCGAACCAAAGAAGCCAAGAGCAAGACGCTAGAAGAATGGGGGAGAGGGGAGAGGAAGGACGATTTGTTCCGGGAGGATGTCACAGACCAGGTGTTCTCTACAAGCCATTATTCATCTGAGACTCTCCACGCCACCACCACCGTAATTTCCAAAACACCTAAGCGCTGATGAAGCGGGGCAGGGGGGAGAGGCACCGGAAGTTAGAGCGCTTTCTAAGAATCCTCTAGCCTCACCAACCTCCAAAGACAAGCCACGGTTTAAAACATGATATAATTTAAGCGCGGCTAGAAGGCAGCTCAGCTAGCCGGACTGCGCTGATCAATGGGATGGGAAGGAAGCAAAGAGAGGGCTCCAGCCCACGCACTCTGCTCGCCCGCAACCTCCAGCACGGCTTGCTAACGGATGCTCTTCTCCGAAAGGCCAGGGCAAGTGGCCTCCGAGACCGAGGAGGAGAACACAGACAATGCAGTGGGGGAAGGATTTCGTTGGGATGTAGACGCACTGACGAAGGGTCCGCAGGACAGTAAGGGCCCAGCGCAGAAAAGAAGTGAGAAGAATAATAATAAAATTAAATGCACATTACCTCGCAGCGACCCCTGGGGACGTAAGGTTGTGAGACTTCCCGCCGGGAAGCAACAATAGAGGCTCCAGAAGCCGAGCAGGAAAACGGGGTCTCGCATCCTTCCCCGCCACGCCCCCTCCTCTCAAGCAGGTTTTTTTTTTGGTTTGGGGTTTTGTTTTGTTTTGAAGCCACTAAAACCTCCTGAGCCTAGAAGTGGACAGGCCGGGTCCCGGCCAGAAGGTGATGGGGTGGGCAGGGGGAGCAGAAGTTACAACCTGGAAGGTTGGTAGCGCTGCGAGCGGCGAGGGGGAAAGGGAGCGGGTGGAGGGACACGCTGCCCAGCTCGACCTGTCCTCGCCCGGACCTGCAGCGAAGCCGGGACTCGCCGCTGTCACACCGCGAACTCCAGGAGAGGTACTTTTTAAAAGTATTCTAGTCATCTGACCCATCGCCAGATGGATATTTGCATAATTTATTCCCGTCTCGGGACTCTGATTGGTCACACCTTCACTGACGCCCAAACCGAGAACTCCCCAAAGTTTGAATGAAAGTGCCACACACCCCACCACGTGGACGCCCGCAGGGATAAACTAGCGACACCGCGGTCCCGCTGCACGGGCTGCTGAGTCGCTAGCCTCCCCGGCTTCCCTTCCTATCCGTGAACCCTCAGATCCTCCACTTGCTCCTTGGATCCCGCAAAGGGATAGTTCTCCAAAATGGTACTCCCACTGGAGAAGAGATCCCCGGAGACAACCTGGGGGAGCCAGCAGTGCTGGGGTGGTCCCTCCGCACCCAGAACTGAGGGTGGGGATGGGGGAAAGCCACCTAGTCGTTCGCTCCATCTTTCTCTAGAACAGCTTTGGCCCAAGTGCTAGCAGCATGATGGCAGATCCAGGAGCTGTGGACTGGGGTCTGCATTTTAGGGTCACACATACCCCACCTCAAAGACCTCGTTTCATTACTAGCTGCGACACTCGGGACAAACGTCCCGACGTGTACATGGCCATCCCCTCACCCCTTAATGTAAGGGGATAATGTAGGGATCGTGAGGAAATTGGCTCGCTCGCCTAGGAGAGCGCTTAAGGCGGGTAGGCGCTCTGTTGTCACTGAGGAGTACCACAAGCAGGTGAACCCAGAAAGGGTCTAAGACGTGTGTTCCAACCTCTGCCACGCGCCCAGCTTCCCGGTGTGTGAAAGGAAGCATCCTCCTGTCAAGTTTCCATCCTTTCCTCCCTCTTTAATCTGGATCCTGTATCTGGGGGCCACAAACGGACGAAACTGTAATCCGGAGTCTGTACAGAGTTCCTGAGTCTGGGGCGGTGACCGAGGCAATGCACCTCCCAGCCAGTGGAGACCCTGAGCGCCGGGCCAACTGGAACCCGCGCCGCCTCGGGGCTGCGCGTCACCATCCACTCTTTCAGCTAGGGAAAACTGCTCCACTGGCCACACCCTGGACGGAGAACCCCTCCAGCAGTCCCGCATCCCTTCCTCCCTAGAGTGAGCGTTCCAGCTGGAGGGACCCGTGTGAAAAAAAAAAACAAAAAACAAAAAAACCCGGCCCTAGCGAGTAAGTCCTGTTCCGTGACTCTGGCTGCCAGACAGCACACTTCGTGGCTCATGTGAGCTGTCACCGATTAACAAGAAGTAGATTGACTTTATCTTTTGAGAGTAAGATTCAGTGCGATCGATCTGTGGGAAGGTTGATATCACCTCCAGCGTCCCTCCCACTGGCCCTTTCCCTTGGCAAACTACGAACACAGGCCAGGTGTCACCTGCACTTAACAGATAGAAACCGGCACCAGACTGGCTGCTTCTTTGGAGGAAGTCGCCGTCTGTCTCTACTGCCCTAGGTTGGCCTTGGCCAACTGTCCTCTAGATAGGAGCCTTTGGCAAGCTTTACTAGCTGAATCTTTATAGCCAAAATCAAGGGCTAGCCTGTGGTTGGTTGATTAATTAATTAATTAATTAATAGTTTTTGTCTTCATTGGTTGGGGACAACCACGGGGAAAGGATAGCAGGAGCGCAGAAATCCCCCAGCAGCCTTCTCCAAGCCCCCTTTCTCTTTCTGCATTTTGTCACAGCCATTGTCTAGAGCAGTATGCAGGGTGTGTCTTGGAGACCTTTGTCACAGGAGAGTCCACTAGGGAGGAGTAGGTATCCCTGCTTATTCTGCCCGGTGAAACAAACAAACAACAAAAAGGTTCAGCAAAATCAACCTTGATTTTTTTTTTTTTAATTGAAAAGGCTATGAAACCTTTTAACGTTTCGTCGCTAGTTGTTTAGAGCGCCCCCCGGTGTCCGCATGTTAAAAACACAATGTGAGACGTTTCAAAGCACCTACTGAGGTTACAACCACGGCATTAGAGTGCACAGTTATCAGTTGTCGTTCGTCATACATTCCAGGGGAGTTTTCAGCTGAACTATTCTCATTAGGAACTTCCGTTGGGCTCCAGCCACGATTACAAGAGCTACCATGGTAAAGGATTCTAGACATTTACTTGGGGCAGCCAGCGTCTGAAGACCTTTCTTGTGGTAAAGAAATGAATCCCCTCGTATTCTAAGACCCACCTTCCAAAGCAGGCACTAACGCCAGCCTCCCTTACATGGGTACCCAAGTGCACTTAATGAACAGACTAAACCAGTGAGGCTCGCATCATTCCATCGTGCCGGTTGGTTAGAGCGCCCTCCTGTGTCTCCACATTAAAACAACGGGAGACGTTTCAAAGCACCTTTGGTGGTTACAATCAAGGTATCCATAAAGATACCTTACCTGGTGCAGCACGGAGAGTCGCCAGTAGATGAGTGTGCAGAGAACTTTGGGCTTGCCACCTTCTTCACTGAGCCCTTCAAGCTGGGTTGCTCTGCTCTGAGGGTTCCAAATGCTACTCAGTGCCCCAGGAGTATCCAGAGCTGTTTACATTACTTACAACGAAGAAAATGACTCAACTGTTGTTTGCGGAGCAGCTACTTAGAGACAGAGGGACTCAGAGTGGTCCAGACGCCATCCTTGCCGCCTATAGCTACAATTTTGATCTATAGGTGTTCCCAGAAATTTCGATTGCAGCCGTATTAGTTAACTCCGGTATTAGCCCCGAAAACAGCTTGATTTTTTTTGCTGTTCTGCAAGTCCAGGATGAGTAAAGCAACATTTTCCAGTTCTACTGAAAGCCCTTTACAGCCCTCAGTGTGTACTTACATGGCATAGAGAGCCCTAGTGTCTCTTCTACCAACCATCCTAATCCCACAATAGATCCTACCCTAGAGATCTCAACAAAACAGCCACCTCCCAAAGGCCCTATCCCCTAAAACCGTCACACCGGGGGCTTCAACATATGAATGGGGGGGAGCATGATTTAGTACAAAGAGTCGTGCATATAATCTTACATTTATTTTCTAGTAGCCATATTATAAAAGTAAAAAAGAGACACACGAAATTTGTTTTAGCAATATATTTTATCCCAGTACACTCAAAATATTATTTCAAAATTGTTTCAAGGGCTGGAGAGAGCACTCAGTCAGTCACTGCCTGCCTTGGAAGTATGAGAACGCAGGTTCAATCGCTAACACCTCCCTAAAAGTTAGATTGTGCAGTGTGAACATGCGATCCCAGTAGTGGGGAGGCGGGCACAGGAGAATCTCTGGGGCTCTCACTCTCTGGTCAAATCAGCAAGCTCTGAGTTCAGTGAGAAACTCCTGTCTCAGAATATAAAGAACAATAGAGGAGAGCACCTGACGTTGACATCTGACGTTCCCATCATGCATACATACACACATGTGTGCACACATATGCACACACACACTATTTCAACATGGTGCCAATATGAAAATCATTAATGAAACATTAAAAACTCTTCTTTTGAAATACAGGCTAGCCACGCTTCAAGCGCTCAACAGTTAATGTCTCCCGTGTTAGATAGTACAGTTCTATGCTATCAAAACTAAACCCAATCTTAGAGATTCACCAAGTATGCCATCCCCCTTTACAGATAGAGAGTGGAATAGACAGCAAGCCAGAATTGCTAGCTGAAGAGGCAGAGATGGACCCAGGCATGGTAATCCCTGTACTTAGAAAGCTGAGGCAAGAGGAGCCTTCGTTCAAGGCTAGCCTGGGATACATAGTAAATTTCAAGGCAGCCTGAGCTCCATAGGGAGGCACCGTCTTATAAAGAAAGAGAAGAGAGAAAGGAGGAAAAGGTGGTAGTGAGCCAGGACAAGCAGACTTTGCAGAAAAACTCACGCACAAGGAGCTGGTAGGAAAGACCATGGGTGAAGCCAAGGCTGCAGAGACCTTGATAGATGGGCTTATTCCCCACCTCCTGGCTGGGCTCTTCCTACATTATTTATTGCCTGCAGAATTTGGAATGTGAGCGCTAAAGCTAGGTCGGGAGACTGGCATCCGAGCGATAAACAGCTTGGCACTCCCCCTCCACAAAGTAAGGCCACAAGCTTCCAACCACTGAGGTTCCCATCAGCAACAACACTTTGTAAAGAGACGAACTGGTAAACTGGCTCGAGAAGATCCAGTGCCCGACCCCAGGGTGTTTACATGGACTAAATGTGGAAAAACTGAGTAAAGCAAGCTGAGTCCGGGTCTGGCTTTTTTTTTTTTTTTTTTTTTAACAGCGTTTTTTCTCAGGGGCTTTCGTTTACTTGCAGCCATCGTATGATTTCAGCTTCAAGGTCAGGAACCTTAATGTGGCCGACAACCCCTGTACGAAAGACCTCATCCCATCTCACGTCACGTCGCGCCACATACGTCACGTCACACGTCACGTTGCGTCACGACCCTCCTTTCTCTGCTTCTTTTCGCTCGGTCTTTTCCGTTTCTCTGTACCCAGCTCAGTGCTAGTACTTTGGTCCGCAAAATTCACTTCTGTTTGTAACTCTGCATCATTTGTCTGGCTACTTGCGTAATGCCCATCCCCCTCCTGGGAGAAGTTGCATGAAAGCAGCAGTTGGGTTTGGTTCTGCTTCTGATTTCCACAGATTCCCAACACAAAGCCTGACACACGAAGAGAGCTCATTTAATATTCGCTGAATGATTCTGCAAATGAAATATATTGTGAGTCTCCAAGACAGGAAGAGATTATTCAGCCTCGGCTAAACTGATTTGAGCGCTCGCCCCATGAAGGATTTATTGAGGGGTCAGAATTCTCCAGGAACAGAGTCTGAAAAGCATTGTGTCAGGGACTGCACGGAAATGAAATCCCAATCCTATTTGCTGGATGATCCCAGAGGGCTACGCTGAGGCAGCTGTGGGTGGGTCTGCTGTGATATCTTTCTTATTCCTGTCCCCTCTTTTACACATAAAGACCTCCATCCAGTTCTCTGAATTCTTTTATTCAGATGACACTAAAACCCTTACATGGTGGCGCATGCCTGAATTAAGGGTGCTGAAGCAGTAGGACCAAGACTTCAGGCCAGCTGGGCTACAGAGTGACTTCCAGGCCGGCCTGAGCTATATAAGGATACGTTGTTTCAAACACATCAAAAGGACCTCAAAGTCATTCTTCTTGTAAAGACATCTTAGTAAGAATACATTTGTGCACTTTGTGCATAGTTTTAGTTTTTCTCTTGACTATGTATCCCAAAAAAAGCATATGAAACTCAGTTTTAACTATCTTAACCCAAAGGAATCTTCTAGAAACCAACCCATGCTTTCCTGTCTCTCTGGGGAGAGGCCATATCTGGTTACAGATCAACTCTGAATGTGAGATGAGTGGATAAGAAGCTCTACTCACATTTAACTTCCCATATCATAAAGCACGGTGATGGCTTTAATCTGATGGGTAGTGATCACCTAGCCCCTACACAATACTAAATGAACCCTGATAAGAGATAAGATTAGCGAGACTTTCAGGATCAGAGGAGCCTGGCTTCTGCAGGGCAAAGACTGCAGCCAGATGTGTTCCTGTGCGAAGGAGCCCAGCTGAGGGAGAATACCATGTTAGCCAGCCTGCCCAGACCCTCCCACATACTCTCTTCATCCTAGGGAATGGAGGAGACGACTGCACAGAGGGTGGGGCCAGATGACAAGTGGGAGGACCAGGCCACCAAGATAAGTCCCTCGGAAAGGGTTATGGGTACTCCTGAAACTGTAGGGGAATAGTTAAGCTGGAGCCAAAAACGTTCCATTTCCTCGCAATAACTGGCCCCATCAAGTTCAAAAGCGCTAAAAGAACAGACCCTGTCTTAGGTTTACTGTTGCCGTGATGAAACACCACAACCAAAAGCAAGTTGGGGAGGAAAGGATTTGTTTGGCTTATACGTCCACATCTGTTCATCGTCAAAGGAAGTCAGGACAGGAACTCAAACGACAGGAACTCAAATGGCAGGAACCTGGAGGCAGAGGCTGATGCAGAGGTCAGAGAGGAGCGCTGCTTACTGGCTTGCTCTTCATGGCTTGCTCAGCCTGATTTCTTACAGAATCCAGGACCTCCAGCCCAGGAGTAACACCACCCACCATGGGCTGCCCCCCCCATGGACCACCCCCATTAAGAAGATGCTTTAGAGCAGGATCTTAGGGAGGCATTTTCTCAACTGAGGTTTCCTCATCCTAGATGACTATACGTGTGTCAGGTTGACATAAAAGTAGCTGGCACTGACCCATAACCACAGGAAAAGATATTAAAATAACAGCTGTCGGGGGTTGGGGATTTAGCTCAGTGGTAGAGCGCTTGCCTAGCAAGCGCAAGGCCCTGGGTTCGGTCCCCAGTTCCTAAAAAAAAAGAAAAGAAAAAAGAAAAAAAAATAACAGCTGTCCTATCCAGTCGCTAACCCCAAAGCATCAAAAATATATGAATATATTTATCCTTGGATAAATTTCTTTACACTACCAAACTCTTAGCTAAAATCAGCTCTCTCTCTCTCTTTTTTTTTTTCTTTCACTCTGCTACTTACACAGCAGAACACAGCTAATGGGGGAAAAAAAAATGTGTTCTACTCAATTAAATCTACGACCTCCACATCAGCTGGCTAAAACAGTATCTCCCTACACTGTTTGCCCCTCTTTGCCTTCTCATAAGCCACTCCTAGTCACCCTCTCCTCAGACTTCCACCACCTCGCCATCCTCATTCCCAACTGTTATCCCTCTTCTGGAAAAACAGAAAGCAGGAAAGAGTGTCCATCCATAAAGTTACATTCCAGATCTGCACCCATGTTCTCAGCCTGCTTTCTTGTTACCTAGGAAGACTGTATCTCTGTCTAAATAACACACACACAAAGACACACACACACACACACACACACACACACACATACACACACCCCAGATTCATTACATAAGGGCATTACTACAACTGCTTTTCTGTCTCTGGTCTTTACCACCAACACACAAATTGTGCTGACTCTGTTGTATATAATGAAAGACAACAGAAGTTAACAGAGAGGAGGCCGAGATGAATTACACTTTAGAAGACTGTGGCGTTGTAGCCAAGGTTATGCCGCAAAGGGAGAAAGCAAAAGAAACAAACAAAAACCAACAACAACAACAACAACAAAGTTTCAGAAGAGACAAATGTCAAGAACAGCATGATGGGAAAGGGAAAGAGACCTACCCTTCAGTTCCAAACAAGGGAGTTTCTGATGCTTACAGGTTCTTTCTTGGGGAGCATGGTGGGAGGGGCGGGTGGTCCAAATCACATGACCTAGGCTAAATGCCAGAATTCAGAAGGCAGACCCACACTAGATGAAGTTAATCAAGGTTGTCCTGGGCCTGCTTCCAGCTGTAATGGGGAAGGAGACTGCAAGGACACAGCAGGCTTCCCTTATCTGTCTGGGGAGAGGCTGTGCTGAGAGGCCTGGTGTCTAGGAAGTGGGGAGATGGGAACCTATGACGTAATGTACTCACTTCATGGAGGAAAATAATGTTTCTTGACTCCACTTCCCATTCTACACTCACATGTTTCCCTGCTGTCCTTTAAAGATGTACCTATGACACCAGGTGTGGTGCCTGTGATCTGGAGATGGGGACTGTGAGTTCGAAGTCAGCATGTGCTATCTCCTGATGGGGGTGAGGGTGGGGTTACAAAGGCCCCCTCGGTTCCGGTTCCTCTCTTTCCCATCATCCCTTGTGCTCCCCTCTGACTTGGCCACCACCACCCAACACAACTGTTAGCATCAGGTCAACAGGTCACCAATGGCCTCTACCAAGCCATGTCAACCCCCAGCACTCACCTTAGCTCAACCTGGGCCACTCTTAAGTTCCCTCTCCTCTCTCTAGTCAGCTCTGCTAACTGACAATTGGTGGGGCTCCGCAAGGATCAATCCTTCCAACTTCTTTTTCGTTTACCTAAAATCACATCATTGATAATCTGTCTCCTCTCAGATTGAAAAGTCATTGATAATGTCCTTCCCATCCCATAGCTCCAGCCTGAACTCCCTGCCTGGACTCTGGAATTATTTGCAACTATTTCCTCCTAATTGAAACATCCCCTCTTGGAAGGAAGAGGGAGGCATAAGGCTCAGGAAGTTCATGAAACTTAAGAAGTTCAGAAAGTTACAAGATTCATGAGGTCCCTCCCAAGGTTGTAAACACAGCCCAAAGTTGCTTGGAACAAGAGACTATCCCAGTCAGCCATCTGCTACTAGTCAGGAAGGAAAACCCAAGGATGCAACTTTTGTGAGTATGCACCCATGCTAGGGTGGCTTTTTTGATCCTGCAGCTCTTTTCCTGTTTCTTTACATGAAAATTAGTCATTGGTGATTCTATAAATAACTCCAATAAATCACGGGTTCACTAAACTAGGCTTGAGTAGAATTGTTTATTTGGTCTGTTGTAGAGTGTCTCTGGAGTTGATAGACATTTTTTTTTTGTCTTCCCTAGGAAAAGTCACACAACGCTAACCAGCCAAAGGACATCTGAAACACATTGTGTCCAAAACTGGAACTCTGATTGTCTCCCCAAATTCACTCCTGCCTCCCTCTTTTTAAACCTAGTAAATGACCAACTATCTTTCCAGTCACTGACTTAACAATTAGAATCAACTTGACTTCTTTTGCTTATCCCATATCTAATAAACCCCAGAAACTCAACGCGATGGTTACTTTTGGCTGTCAACTTGACAAAACCTAGACTCAGCTGGGAAGAGTTCTTACAGCTCTCCCTCCTTCGGCATGGCCTTTCACATCCTGGGCATGTTCCCCCATTGGGTCTCTGATCTCGGAGATGATGCTAATAGGGTTCACTCTCTCAGGACTATGCTCGGTACGTCTTTGTGTAGGTCTGTCTTTCTGAGGCTTCCTGGCCACCAGCCTTAAAGTGAAACCCCCTACCTTGCCGTTACCTCGCTTTCCACTCTCCCCTTGCTCTCATAACGCTTACCATCAGCTGACACATTCTGCATCTTGACCGTGTATTTGTTCACAACCTGCTTCTCCCACTAAGGACTTCTGTTTATTTTGATCACTGCCATATCCCTAAAGCCAAGGTGTATCTATTAAATGAACACACGGTAAACTCCTAAAGTACCTAATTTTTTTTTCGGAGTCAGGTAAGAAAGAAAATCACCCAAATTCTTCTCGCCGAGCCAGAATCACACCGATATCAAATCTGACAAAGACTGAAAAACAAAAGAGAAAAAGAAGAAAACTACAAACCGACCTGATTTTAAATAAGTTACATAAAATATTAGCAAACAAAGCTTAATAGCACGTGAAAGGGAGAAAAACATTATCAAGTAATTCCTAGATTCAGTCTAGAAGTGAAATGAGCATAGATCAATACGAGGAAACCTATGAATATCACATTTGTACGTCGACAGAAGACAAACTTTTTTTTTTCAGTAAGTCATTGAGAAGAATCAGAAATAAGACGTTGAATGAGTTAGCAGCAGAGCCCCAGCATGCATAAGGGGCTGCTTTGAATTCCAGTTACTGCCCCTCCTCATCCAAAATCAGCAGGGTGGTGCGTGGTGATGCGTGCCTATAATCTCAGCCTCCAGAAACAGGGAGAAAAGGACGCCAAGCTAAAGCCAGTCTGGGGCTAGAGAGAGCGCTCAATGGCTAAGAACCTGGCTACTCTTGCAAACGTTCAATGTCCAGCACCTGCATGCGTTTCAGGACCCCCTGGGACCCCAGTTCCAAGGAGGCGGATGTCTACTGGGTTCCTCAGGCACCAAGAATGCATATGGTCCATGGCCATCCATAACACACAAGACAACCATACACATAAAATAAAAGGGTTTTTTTTTTTTGATGTTTAAAGAAAATCAGTAATAAGAATGATTGCTAATCTCAACACGTGGGAGGCAAAGAGGCAAATGGGTCTCTGTGAGATCGAGACCAGGTTGGTCTATGTGATGAGTTCCAGGACAGCTACGGCTCCATGGAGAGACCCCATTTCTGCAAACAACACAATAAAAACAAATGATTGCATAGTTAATATATAAAAGGTCTACCACAGTCTCACCAGCAAACCATTAGCAAAGGCTGGCCTAGAAATCCCAGCTATGGTTTCTCCTCCTCTTCCATCTCTTGCGCAGGAAGTGACTCAGAAGGGAGAGCTCCTGAAAGTCACGGCACTTTTTTTTGCTGGAGGGTACTCGCTGTCCAAATATTTCACTGTATCACATAAACTATGAACTCACACAAAAGCACTTGTTTAGCTGAAGCATCGCTCTACATAAATTCACACACCATAAAACACAACGTAAAAGAAAAAATTACAAACGTAGATGATAAAACAGTCGTCCACGCACGACTGGCTAAGATTCGCTTTTTCCATTACCGTTTCTTTGTTAATTGTTTATGTGTCTTTTTATATATATATACTCTTCTGCGAGCCAGCCAATGGCAGAAATCTCAAAAGCTCGAAGAAAAAAATAAAGGCTTTTCTGTGAGCCGAAATCGGTTCAGAGAGTGATAGAATTCAAGCCTGCGGTTCAGCGAGGAGTAGAGTAGCAGTGCTGAGCCTGTTTCCGGTGGTGTTACAGCCTCGTACCTTTGGAGGAGCTGATGAGGGATATACGGAGCTCACTACATAAACAGAACACGAACAGCTTTCGTAACTTCGCTGTGAGGCAGAAATCAGAAACTTAGCACGGTGGAACACACTAATCTCAGCACTCTGGAGGCAGAAGCCAGGAACCAAAAACTCAGCCTTTAACACGGGCGTTCTCTCACAAATCAGAAGTACACAGAGGCCGGGGGACGTACCTCGTTGGCAGAATACTTGCCTAGTATGTGTGAGGCCTGGCTTCAGTTCCCAGCCTCACAACCAAAAGAAAGGCTTTGTTCCTGCTTGAAGCTCACCAAAGGCAACGGTGTGAACTCAGCAGAGACCTGAGACGAACCGAGTGAGCCCATACAACCAAGTAAGGTATCCTCCTGCCCCTGCAGCCCACCCCCACTCCAGGCCCCCTTGGAACCTGGCCTGTGTGAATTCAGAGTTTTTCACCCATTCACTCCCCTAGGAAGAGACCCCATGGAAGACACATTTGAAAGCCAGTTGCCCACCCCATTGTCTTGACGAATGTGGCAAAACCCCATTCACGTATGTCACCTCCTCTTTGAATCCCAACTTCCAGGAACAGATTGACGAGAATTCTGCATATCTGTTAGAAGCAGGATAGAAAGACAAGGGACGCTAGAGGGACACATAAAGGGAAACCATCCCCCCCACCCCCAGGATCTAATCTGTGCCTGGCTGATTCAAAGTCAAGAAACGTTAACCCAATTGATAAAGCCATAATTGTCCACAGAGATAAGGCTTGTTTTTAAAAGAAACTAGAGTCAGGCTTGGTGGAGCATGCCTTTGATATCAGGACTTGGGAGGCACAGACGGAGAAGAAGCTAGAAGCGTCTCCTAGCTGCCTGGAAGACACTCTTTCTGGCTGCCTGTGGTCTGTGGTTTATGAAACAGGTTCCAGGCCAGACAAGGCTACATAGGGAAGCTGTGTATTATTGAAGGAGGAGGAGGAAGAGAAGGAGGAGGAGGAGGAGGAGGAGGAAAGAGGAGGAGGAGGAGGAGGAGAAGGAGGACAAGGAAGGAGGAGAAAGGAGGAGAAGGGAGGAGGAGGAAGAGGAGGAGGAGGGGGAGGAGGAGGAGGGGGGGGAGAGGGGGAGGAGGAGGAGGAGGAGGAGGAAGAAGGAGGTGGGGGGGGAGGAAGGGGGAGGAGGTGGAGGAGGAGGAAGGGGGAGGAGGAGGAGGAGGAGGAGGAGGAGGAGGAAGAGGAGAAAGAGGAGGAGGAAGAGGAGAAAAAGGAGGAGGAGGAGGAGGAAGAGAAGAAGGAAAAGAAGAAGGAGGAGAAAGAGGAAGAAGAAAGGAGGAGAAAGAAGAAGAAAGGAGAGGAGGAGGAAGATGAAGAGGAGGAAAGGAGGAGGAGGATAGGAGGAATAGAAGGAATAGGAGGAGGAGAAAAAGGAGGAAGAGGAGGAAGAAAGGAGGAGGAGAAGCAGAAGGAGAAGGAGGAGGAGGAGGAGGAAAAAGAGGAGGAGGAGGAGGAGAAAGGAGGAAGAAGCAGACTGTACTTACTTGGCCTGGAGTTTTACTGAGTTCACACTCCTCTCTCATCCTCAAATCTAAAGAGCACACCTCATACAACCACCTAACAGGGCTGGAGTGGAGAGATGGCTTAGGTTCAGAGCTCTGGCTGCTCTTCCAGAGGCCCAAGTTTGATTCCCAGCAACCACATGGCACTCAACGATTATCTGCCACTCCAGACCCAGGATGTACGAGGCCCTCTTCTGGTCTCCACCAGACAAGTGATGCACAGACAGACACGCAGGCGAAAACTCATACACATACAATTTTTAAAATGTAAGAATCCTTTTAATTGGGGTTGGGGATTTAGCTCAGTGGTAGAGCGCTTGCCTAGGAAGCGCAAGGCCCTGGGTTCGGTCCCCAGCTCCGAAAAAAAGAACCAAAAAAAAAAAAAAAAAGAATCCTTTTAATTGCAAAAAAAAGTATTAATTTTCACTTATAAAAGGAAATTCCTTCAGATTAGGAAAGTTAGTAAAACAAGTCATATGGTTTGTTTTTTTTTTTTAAACTCAGTTTTTATTTATTTACGTATCATTGTTGTTAGAGACAGAGTCTCTCAAAGTAATCCTGTCTGTCTGGGAACTCTCTATATAGACCAGGCTAGCCTAGAACCCCCGGAGAGCTTCCTGTATCTGTGTCCTGAGCACTGAGGTTAAAGGTGACACCACACCTGGCTTTTTCACTCGATTTTTAAACCTTACTTGATTTTTTAAAAGATTTATCTAACCCTTAAACCTTGGTATAAAGGACACACTTTGAACAATGGAACTTTAAGAAAAAATAATCTATCATAATCATTATAAAGACACCTAAGGACAACTGCCCCCTGACACCCCTGCACACACGCTTAGATGGTTGAGGTGGTGGAGGAAGCAAAGGAGAAGGAAATGGCGGGGGTGATCCAGGTGGAGGTGGTGGTGAAGGAGGCAGAGGTGTGGAGGGGGTGATGGACACGCTGGCGGTGGGTTGATAATAGAGATGGTGGAGGTGGCGGAGACCATGGTAGCGATGGTGGTAGAGGTAGAGGTGAATGGAATAGCGGAGGCGGAGGCAGCGGAGGTAGAGGTAGGGATGGCGGAGGCGGAGGTAGGGATGGCGGAGGTAGGGATGGCGGAAGTGGAGGCAGCAGAGGTAGGGATGGCGGAAGTGGAGGCAGCAGAGGTAGGGATGGCGGAGGCAGAGGCAGCAGAGGTAGGGGCGGAGGCGGAGGTAAGGATGGCGGAGGCGATGTTGCTGAGCTGCATCTTCTGCTTCTCTCCTTCCCCCTTTTCTTCTTCTTTGAAACAGGGTTTCCATACAGCCCCTGCTAGTCTAGAACTCACATCTGGCTAGCGCTGGCCTTTTTCTGGGTGTGCCTCTTTCTCCAGACTTCTGTTCTTAAAGCTACTGGATGTCTGCTTCTTTGTATTCAATAAGCCTACTGATCTAACATCACCCTGACTCATGTGAGGATCCACTTCACCAGAGGGGAGGTCCCTAATTTGGGAGACTCTCCAGGTGACAGGGCTGGGCTGGCTCTACCTGCACACTGACACCCCCATATAGAGTGAAGACACTTGATAATTCAAAGGAGCCCACTCACTCAAAGCTTGTGGTGGTTTGAATATCCTTAGCCCAGGGAGTGGCACTACTGGAGGTGTGGGTTTGTTGGAGTACAGAGTGGCCTTGTTGGAGGAAGTGAGTCACTTTGGGGATGGGCTTTGAAACCCTTCTCCTAGCTGCCCGGAAGTCACTCTTCCTGCTGCCTTCAGATGAAGATGTAGAACTCTCAGCTCCTTCTCCAGCACGGTGTCTGCCTGGAGGCTGCCAGGCTTCCTGCCATGATGATAATGGACTGAACTTCTGAAACTATAAGCCGGCCCCAATTAAACATTTGCCTTTTAAAGAGTTGCCTTGGTCACAGTGTCTCTTCCCAACAACGGAAACCCTAAGACAGAAGTGGACTGTGAGTATCAGGGAGCACGGCCCAACAGTTCTCTGCAAGACCAACGCGCTGACTTTTCCAGTTGTTGAAAGTGTTACTCCTAACGGCTCAGAGCAAGCCTGGAGTTGCTCTTCGCTTAAAAGAATAAAACACTCACTCAGTTACACACATCTGTACACTTATGTATACACACAAGCACATGTATAGGCTCTATCACAGGATGTCTGCAATGGCACATAGACCACTCAGCCGTTGGGAGCTGGAAGTCACAGCATTCCAGACATAGTGAGGGACAAGTATTGCATGGTAAAACAAAATAATGGGGAGTAGCATAGAGACTAGGCAGGCCAACCATGGAGACAGGCACCTGTAATCAATCCCAGCACTTGAGCGGCAGAGGATGACAGACTGCAGCAACTCAGATGCCCTCCTGGTCTCCACAGTATGTTCCAGGCTAGCCAGAGCTCAGGACATTGCTTTGTCTCCAAACACAAATAAATAATAAATAAATAAATAAATAAATAAATAAATAAATAATCTATCAGGTATGTCTTAAACGTGCAAGTTACAGATGAGTATATATGATGTTTAAATTTGTGTCTAGATAACAAAGAAAAGGGCTAGAGGGATGGCTCAGCAGTCAAGAGCACCAACGAGGGGCTGGAGAGATGACTCAGTGGTTGTGCTTCCATAGGATCCTGGTTCAATTCCCAGCACCCACACAGCAGCTCACAACTATCTCTAACTCCAGTTTCAGGGGATCTGATGCCCTCTTCTGTACTGCATGCACACCCTTCACAGACATACATGAAGACAAAACACCCATACACATAAAATAAAATTAATCAATTAATCCAAAGAAAAAGAGCACCAACTGCTCTTCCATAGGACAACCCCGCCCCCCCCCAATTAATTCCCAGCACCCACACGACAGCTAACGACCGTCTATAACTCCAGCTTCTGGGCCTCTGTGAGCAGCACACACACATACAGTCAGACATGCATGCAAAACACATGAAATAAAAAATAATCTTAAAGAAAAAGCAAAGACTGAGAGAGATGGCTCAGTGGTTAAGAGAACTGGCTGCTCTTCCAGAGGTCCTGAGTTCAATCCCAGCAACCACATGGTGGCTCACAACAGTCTATAAAGGGATCCGATGCCCTCTTCTGGCCTACGTGTGTACATGCAGCAGAGCACTCGTACATTATTAAATGAATAAAGTAAATTTTTAAAAATGTCTTAAAAAAGAAAGAAAATACATATCCGCCTTTGTAAACTTATGGGACATTTTTTAGCAGCTTAGAGGAAGCTGGAAACAATGGCACCTCTAAGGGAAGGCATTTGGGTGACTAGGAAAAGAATGGAAATAGATCTTGTTTTAGCTTTTATGATTTCATTGGTTTTTTAAAACTTCTGAAATAATGAAGGTATATCCTCGTTCAAAAGTAGATGAAAGGAAAATACAATAAAATAAATGTTGTGAGAGCTTTTGGTTCGGAGACCACAGCAGTGGATGGTGCTCATGAAAGCACTTTGCTATAAAAATAGAGCCTACTGCTCTTCCAAAGGTCCTGAGTTCAAATCCCAGTAACCACATGGTGGCTCACAACCATCTGTAATGAGATCGGATGCCCGAGATCAGATGCCCTCTTCTGGTGTGTCTGAAGACAGCTTATATATATATTTGAGCCTTCTAGATGTGACAAGGCAAGTGAGGGACAGGGAAAATGACAAGAGGGTCAGCATAGGCAGAGAAGTCTTCACTGAACTGATCCAGCCTCACAAGCAGACATCTGATCCAAGCCCAATGCTGACAGAGGCCTGTGGGAAGCCCAGAATTCCCAACACTGCCATCAGGAATTAACCTGGCTGATCAGACTCTCAACTCAGCCTTTGACCCAGTGAAACGACCTTGTAGTCACCAGTGAGAAGCACAGGAGTGGGTATCAGGCAGAAGTCTAGACCATGAGTCTAAAACAGCAAGCTGTGAGCCTAAAAGAAAAAAAAAGAAGAGGTCTGGGGATGCTGGGCACCTAGCAGCCCAAGCAGGAGGCCATGATTCTCTCCATTGGAGAAGCAAATCATCAGAGAAAGTAGCATCAGAAAATGGCGGCCAAGAGCCATGACTTTCTGGCTTAAGTTTCCTCTCCTACCTTAAGCCCAGGTTCTGTGAGGCCTAGCCCCAGCAGGATTTCTCATGTGGATACCTGGCTAAGTGTCTGAAGCAACCCCTTACCTTAGCATGGCTTTCAGCAAATTAGCCTTCTTGAGCCATGTGACTGATCCACCCAACTGGAGGGACTCACTCATGACAGATTTGCACAGGGTCTCACTGTGTAGCCTTCACTGTCCCGGACCTCCATATGTAGACCAGCTGGATGGGAATTCACAGAGATCCTCCTGCCTCTGCCTTTACTGGGCGTCAACTATACCACCACACCTTGTTCAACTGGATTAACTCTTAACAAAGGAGACAATGGCGTGTCCACCCAGAGGTGGCTCCCATTCTTTTGGCCAGGAGGGAAATCGCTTTCCTTCAGGGGGCCTCTGCTGCAACTGCAACACTGACAGAAAGCCTGATCTCTCTAGCATGAGACAGTTTCCTGCCTCAGAGAAACCAACAGCCTCTCCCCACTGGTCCAGGTGCCTCACAGGCTTACTTCCAGCTGCCCTTCAAAGGCCACCCCTTCAGTGATGCCCTTCCTGCAAATTACACCCAACTTGTGATCCCGCGGTCACCTCTCATCTCTGACACAACACTTGCATCCTGTCATAGAATTAGCATTCAGTTCACATGATTCGGCCTGATGGAGTGCGAGTATGATGTCTCTGTGTCACCGCGCTGCTCATTTAATATCAGCTATTGGAGCGTTGGTGGGAATTGCATTTAGAGTGAGAGGGAGGATAGAAGGAATGACTTCTTATTATTGTACACAAATCATGGCGACTTCATTAAATGATGTCTACCTCCTCCTTGTGGAGCTCCCAGCAAGGCTAGCCTGCTGAGTCAAGTGCAGCTTGGGAACACTGTGACTAGCAGACGTTCCTTGGTAGCTGTAGGCTAGTCACATGGTGAACTTGAGCTGCAGGGACAGTTTTCTCTGCTGTGGGCAGAAACTCCTTGTAAGCCTTTCCCCCTGAGGAGCTCCAGGCCCCCAGACTTCCCTAATGGTCCTAACCCAGCACCTGTGGTAGAGTGGCCAAGCCCCACCCCACAGAATAAAATCACCAATCCCGGAGCTTGCCACTAATTTCTCCAATCCAAGGCCACTCTGGAAAGCTCCTGCCTCAAATTTAAAAAAAAAAAAATCCTTTATGAACCCCGTGTTCTGCCCAGGTCTCCACTGCCTCTCTCCCAAGTAGAGGCAGCTGCCCTTCTAGGTTTTCCCCTCCGGATAAATCTCTTTTGCGAGGCTTGTTGAGCCATGTGACTTTGTGGCATTTCTTGGCTATTCCCAACTACCAGAATAGCTTTCCCCTCAGAGCTGTTCCATGTACAGTGGAAATAGATAACGACTAGGAAAGGTTAGTGCTAGATACCTGTAATCTCAGCACTTCGGAAGTTGAGGCAGGAGGATCATGAGTTCCAGACCAGCCTGGGCTATGTAAACCTTTCTACAAAATGAGGAGGACAGGAGGAGGACAGGAGGAGAAAGAGGAGAAAGAGGAGAAAGAGGAGGAGGAGGAGGAGGAGGAGGAGGAGGAGGAGGAGGAGGAGGGGAGGAGGGGAGCAGGGAGGATGGAGAGCAGGAGAGGGAGGGGAGGAGGAGGAGGAGGAGGGGAGGAGGAGGAGGAAGAAGAAGAAGAAGAAGAAGAAGAAGAAGAAGAAGAAGAAGAAGAAGAGGAAGAAGAAGAAGAAGAAGAAGAAGAAGAAGAAGAAGAAGAAGAAGAAGAAGAAGAAGAAGAAGAAGAAGAGTCAAGAGGAGAAGGAAGAAGAACAGAAAACAGACTGGAAAAAGAAAGAACTCCTAAGTCCCAAACATATTCTTCCTTGTTCTCACTCGTCAGCAACCAGCCTTCTCTCTGTGACAGGATCGATCGCACCAGCTGCAGTCCGTGCCAAATGGCACTTTCATCCTCAATCCAATGAAACTGTATTGCTTCCCACAGACTTCCTATCTTGGAAACCAAGACTTCCAAGCCAACAGAGCCCAAAGTTGCCGGAACTGCAGGCCAAAATTCTGTGAACAAGTTAGGTGCCGTGATTCATGGGGCCTCTTCTACATCCGCCCCTTGGTTCTGAGGCAGGTTAGACACTGCTTGGGAAAAGCACCACCAAATTTTTTGATCGCTGGCTCAAAGCTTGTACCATACCCTGCAAACAGAGGCCTCAGTGTTTCAGGCGGCTGTTCTCAGTTGGCACCAGATCTGAGTCTTTATTTTCCCCCACCCGGGGTTCACAATAGGAACAGTGAGTTATGGGGATCCTTTTCTGTTGCCACTTTTTCCCACTGGGAAATCATTCCGTGGGCAGAAATCATCTTATACAGGTGACATTACAGTGTATAAAGTGTTTCCTCAAGCCACAGGTGCTGGTGGTGTCCACAGTGGGAAAGGAAAATTTATACGGGTACACACCTGAGCCTCCAGCACTCAGGAAGCAGAGGCAGATGGATTAAAAATTTGAGGCTATCCTGGACTATATAGGTAGATCCTGCCCCTCACTAAAATGAAGGAAGGAAAAAGGAAGAGAGGAAAAGAGAGAGGAAGGTTGGTAGATAGGAAGGAAAGAAGGAAAGGAGGGAGGGAGGGAGGGAGAGAGGGAGGGAGGGAGGGAGGGAGGGAGGAAGGAAGGAAGGAAGGAAGGAAGGAAGGAAGGGGGAAGTCAGTCCACATTCAGAGTACTCTCTATCTCTATTGAAACAAATGTGGTCCCTTCATAATAATGGGATCCAATGTCATCAACCTCCACCATCTGGCCAGCTGGCCCCCCACTCCACACTAGGAAAACTGCTAAGGAGGACTCTGCAGTGGTCTCTGCAACCGCCAGGCTGGGTTCTCAATAAAGTAGCACCTACTCTCACCTTGTTGATCAAAAGACTGCCGAGACCTTCCCAGAAGCCTGAACACCCACTTGAAAGGGCTGGACCTCCCACTGTGAGACCTGAGGAGCAGGAAGTCCGGCCTACTCATTCTGAGCTCCAGGTAGCCCCTCTGCTGATACATCATAGCGAGGCCCCTAACCTCCTCTCGTCCTACCGCTCCCAGCTGGAAACTACCCACTGTGGTCTGCATCTCTGGATTCTTTTTTTTTTTTTTTTTTTTTTTTTTTTTTTCGAGCTGGGGACCGAACCCAGGGCCTCGCCCTCGCTAGGGCAAGCGCCTACCGCTGAGCTAAATCCCCAACCCTGCATCTCTGGATTCTTTAAATGGTTTATTTAATCCATTATTTATTCTCTTGTTTGTAATTTGTTGAATGATTTAGTAAATCGTTTATCATTTATGTTAATGCGTGCTTTCATTCGTTCAGCCAATTGGAATCGAGAAGCGGTAGGGAGGAAGAAGGAGTCCACCTATGAGATGCCTTCATTTCTCTTCCAGGCAGCTTCCCCACGGAGGCAAAGGCTCCACCATAGGGTCGCTTGCTGTCATCTTCCCTCATTTACCTCTGACCTGAGCCCGTTAAGGGCTCCCCTCAATAGCTCGTCCCTAAGTTACCTGGTCAGCTCCTGCACCCACCATTGAGTACCTTGGCCCATCCATCACCTGCCTAGCCAAGCCCGAGCGCTCAATTCCCTCTCTCTCACACACAGTGGTTTCCCTTGTGCTGGCTAATCATTGACTATGACACATCCCTTTATTGATGTTTGCCTTTTGAAGGCATGTCTGCAAATCTTCACTGCACCCCTACTGTGACCCGGAAAAAAATCCTATTTCACACTCATACTTCAAGTCTCAGCTGGCTGTACCTTAGTGCTACCACTAGCATTTGCCTGGTGTGACAAGCCCCTGGGTTCAGTCCCCCACACAGGAAAAAATCCTCTTCCTTTTAAAGACTTAAGGAGACAAGAGGTAGTTCACTGTAGGTAGTTAAGGACTGGATGCATAGGAACCCACAAGCTACTAATGCAGTAAGCGTGACTCCCTCCCCAAAATATGTCAGTAACCCTTCTTGCATGCCAAGGGGGTGTGCATAAAGAATGTGTACTCCTTACCCTAGGTGCACTCAAAAGCAACCAATCCCGATAAAGACTACCCCTGTCTCCATCCAACTCCCACCTTTAGACCCATAAAAGCCCATGAGAGAGGACAAAGCTGCATTGTTCCTCCTTTGGAGCCCCTCCCACTCTGGAGGTTTGGTTTTATTGTTGTTAACAAATCGATAATTCCCTCTGCTTGCTTTATCCCTTAGTGTGTGAGACAAGGAATACAGAAACCATTGGCTCACAATGGCTTTAGTGGCCATTGATTTCTGGTGCCCTAGCACCCCAAGTTAAGCTCATCGAGGTCAAGAAGGCTCTGTTGCTCTCAAAGAACCTGTCATTATCCGGGGCCAGGTGGTGGAGGTGATTACATCGGACGCCTTCATTGTGAAGGGACCACATTTGTCTCAATAGAGATAGTGCTCTGAATGGGGCCTGACTTTCTCCTCTGAATGTTATCTCCCATCTATCTGGCCTCACCTCCTCCCTGCCTTCAATCCACAGAACTGCCTCCAGCTGCCCTGACATTTAATTCTGTCATCTAGTCAACAGAGGTTTGTTTTTTGTTTTGTTTTGTTTTTTTTCCTGTGCCTGTCATGACTTGGACTTTGTGGATGGCGAGAAGTAAATTGGGGGCAGAGGAAATGACTCAAGTAAAACTTCTTAACCACACAAGCCTGACGACCTGAAATCAACCCTAGAACCCAGGTTTCCACACCTAATACAGTGGCCTGGATATGTAATCCCAGAATTCCTATGGAGAGATGGAAGGCAGAGACAGGACCATCAGTGCAAAGTGTGTGGTCAGCTCTCCTGGAGGATGCAGTGGGAGGGAGGGAGGAGGAAGAGGGAGGGAGGGAGAGGGAGAGAGAGAGAGAGAGAGAGAGAGAGAGAGAGAGAGAGAGAGAGAGAGAGAGACCCTGCTTTAGAAACAAGGTAGGGGGCTGGAGACATGGCTCAGAGGTTAAGAGCACTGACTGCTCTTCCAGAGGACCTGAGTTCAATTCCCAGCAACCACATGGTGGCTCACAACCATCTGTAATGGGATCCGATGCCCTCTTCTGGTGTGTCTGAAGACAGCATGTGTACTCAAATAAATAAAAATAATAATAAAAATAAACCATTAAAAAAAAAAGAAACAAGGTAGAGGGAGGGAACCAACTCCAGACCTCTGCTTTGACCTCTACACACAAGTACACTGTGGCACAAGTGCCAAGGGACACACACACACACACACACACATATAATTTAAAAAACAAACAAACAAACAAACACACACACACACACAATAAAAAAAAAAAAAAACTAAACTGCTAGGTGTGTCAGTGCACATCTTTAACCCCAGCACTGGGGAGATAGAAACAGCTAGATCTCTGTGAGTTCCCTGGGAGTCAGAGCTACACAGTGAGACCCTGTCCTAAAATTAATTAATTCTGTATTAATTAATTAAAAAACTAAACTTTATTTGTGCATTTCCATGTGTATGCATCTGACACATGATAGATACTCAGTGAATATTGTAGAATGGATTGCATAATATTGATCTTCTCTACATCGAGCCAAGCCAGGGGAGCTTTAAGTGGAGCCTCATCATCTCATGGATGCAGAGTTAAAACTGGGAAAGATGGACGTTCCTGGACATGGGCAGTGGAGATGGGCGGTGGAGACGGCCACATAACAGTATGAGTGTGCCTAATAGCACTGAACGGAACTCTGAGGACTGTCAAGGCCAGACACAAATCTCAACACTAAAGAGGCTGAAGGTGCCTGAGAGTTTGTGCCCAGCCTGGGAGACAAGACGAGTTCCAAGCTACAGAGTGAGATCTGGTTAAAGATGTCTCAGCAGGCAAAAGTGCTTGCAGCTCAAGACTGAAGGCTGAGTTCACTCCCCAGAACTCCCACGGTGGAGAGAAGCAACTCCCCAAAGTTGCGCTCTAACTTCCACATATGTCTCACACACACAATAACAATACATTCAAAAACTTTAATAGTTACAGAAACATACTGACAAGTCATCTTATTCTCAACTATGAAACCAAGTCCTCATTGCGCACCTTCAGTCGTGCTTTGAGATCACACCTGTAGGTTTTCACCGTTGCCTTGTTTACAATAGTAACAAAAGGCATGAGAGGGCCTGGATTGGGTAGCTCAGTGGGGTAGAGATCTCAAGGCCTCCCCAGCCCATGTGGGGCCTGGAAGAGAACAGACTCGGCGGGCTGCATGTTGATCCTCAAATCTCCACAGCCCATGTGGTGGGAAGAGACCAGACACATGTTGTCACACACACACACACAACACACACACACACACACACACACACACACACACACACACACACACACACACACACAGGAGACAAAAACAACTTAAGATGCTTAACATAGGGTTAGGAGGAGAGACAATGTAAACGTCTAGTTAGGAAACTACTAAATTGCACATTTCCTAATATGAAATCCAGTATACCATTGCTGCAGGGCATGGGGACAGAGAATCAATGAGTGATATAGCAACAATGAACAGCATAGCTGAGCATATAAATCTCAGAAATGCTCATGCAAAGCTAAGGCTGCACACCATAGCTATGGCAGGATACCACTTAGCAGGTCATTAACAAAACAAAACAAAAAAAGCACCTATTGCTACATTGTATATCTAGCAAAGTATAAAAACAGGAAACTTTAGATGAGGGGTTAGACTTAAGGAGGGGGAGGTAGGGGAGTTGAATCTCTGGCTTCAGTTGTAATTTTAAGAGTTCCCAAGAAAATGTCATGCATTTGTCATATGAAGTAAAGCACTTGTATAGTTAGTCAGTTAGATTTTTCAGTATTATTTCTTATTGGTTTTGTTATTTGTTTGTCTTCTTGAGATAGGACAGCCCGGGTAACTCTTAAAAACTGTATGTAGTCAAGGTTGACCTTGAACTTGTGATCCTTCTGTGACACTGCTCAAATGCTGAGATTATAGTTGTGCTCTCCCAGACCCAGCTTTTATGTTGATGGGGTTCTAACCCCCAGTTCCGTGTCTGGACTACATCCTAGCCACATTTTTCTGTCATCTTGAAATATTTTATAATGTAAAATCATAAAATTACACTGATGAAACAAGCATGTATACTGTGATACACTATATTCTCTCTGCCTCACCACCTGAAAGCCCAGGCCTTTGTCCGCTTCCTAAAGCATTAACCAGAGATGGGAGATGTGAATAAAAAAACTATTTTAACAGAATGATTTGGGCAACAAGACCTGTTCAGACATGTGGACGTGTGTACAACAACCAAACAGCTAGCTATAGAATACTAAATTTAAAGATCCAAAGTGCTAGATCACTGAGAAGGCTCAGTGGCTAAGAGCACTGACTGTTTTCCCAGAGGTCCTGAGTTCAAATCTCAGCAACTACATGGTGGCTCACAATCATCTGTAATGAGATCCAATACCCTCTTCTGGTGTGTCTGAAGACAGCTACAGTGTACTTTTATATAATAAATAAATCTTTTTAAAAAAATATCCAAAGTGCCTGTAGGAGGAAGGCCTTAGGATAGAAATAGAATTTTTTAAAAAAAGAAGCAAGTAGGTCATTCATGACTTAAATGTAAAATAGCCCCACTGATGACAGCCATCAAAAGCAAGATGCCTGTCCCAAGCAGTAACTCTGTGAGAAGAGTGGAGAGGAACACTGTTTTTTCTTAGCCCAGCTGGAGTTGGGGGTTTGGGGAGTAGTTAAAAGGGGAAACCAAGGTCACTGTGCAGCTGACAGAGGCCAAGAAGAAACAGGGAGGGAGGAGGCAGGAAGTCCCCTGCCCAAAAGTACCTGCAACACACAGTCCTGAAACTCCACCATGGCCTCTAGTGTGTGGAATTCCTAACAGCTAGAGCCTCACAACCTTCCCCCTGCAGAACCCTCTTCCACAGCCACCCCACCCCTGCCCACATCAAGCCTCACTCAAACACTGTAATGCCAGAAAGCCCTCTCACAGTCTTCGTGGCAGCTGACCACATTGCAGGACCACTGCAGTTTTAAGAACATGGGTTCCGGGAGCCATTTGTAATGGGCTCTGATGCCCTCTTCTGGTGTGTCTGAAAACAGTCACAGTGTGCTCACATACATAAAATAAAAAATTTTTTTTTAAAAAGTTGCTAAAAAAAAAAGAGCGCTCTGTGTGTGTGTGTGTGTGTGTGTGTGTGTGTGTGTGTGTGTGTTATGTGTTATATACCAAAGTATTAACATTCTGAAGGTTGGAATTTTGTATTTACTTATATTTGTTGGTTGGTTGGTTGGTTGATAGTTTTGAGGTTTCATCTTGTAACTCTGACCTGACTCTTGCTGCATAGACCAGGCTAGCCTCAAACCTGGCATCAAATCTCTCTGCCTTCTGCCTCTCTGCCTCTCTGCCTCTCTACCTCTCTGCCTCTCTCTCTCTCTCTCTCTGCCTCACCCTCTACCTCACTGCCTCTGCCTCTGCCTCCTCTCTCTCTCTGTCTCTCTCCGCCTCTCTGCCCTGTCCTCTCTCTGCCTTCTCTGCCTCTCTCCCTCTCTCCCCCTCTGCCCCTCTGCCTCTGCCAACGCTAAGATAGCAGGTGTGAGGCACCAGGTCAGCCTCTCTTCCTCTTTTGCCTCTCTGTATTTTCTATAATAAAAAGGCTTTCTTGTGGCAAATTGGGAAGAAATAGAATCACACACTGCTGACACTCTAGGGAGGGAGCTCAGGGTGTAGCTCAGTGGAGGGGCAGCTCTGCAAGGCCCTAAGCTCAATTCCAGAAGTAAACAACAAAAGGTGAGCTGAGAGATAACGTTCTTTGTCATGGTGGTAAAATAGTCCGTCTCCTAGCTTTTTGATTTCTTCCTTCCTTCCTTCCTTCCTTCCTTCCTTCCTTCCTTCCTTCCTTCCTTCCTTCCTTTCTTTTGACAGACTCTCTCTATGCAGCAGCCTTAGTCTGGAACACTGTGCGTCCTTGATCTTTCCAATGCTGATATTAAAGGTGTGCACCAGCGTGCACTAGTCTTTGTCCTGTTGCATCTAGCTTCAAGAGAGAAGTAGGTTCAGGAAGACAAAGTACTCCTGCCTTCCCATGTGCTCCGTACTATACACAAATGTAACAGCTGAATGACACCTGTTATGTCAACACCATGCACAGATGTAACAGTTGAATAACACTTGTTATGTCAGCACCATGCACAGATGTAACAGCTGAATAACACCTGTTTTGTCAGCATTATACACAGATGTAACAGCTGAATGACACCTGTTATGTGCTCAGCACCATGCACAGCTGTAAGGAGCTGAAGCCTGTTCTCAGTTCAGATCCTAAGCAGAGAAACCAGTTTCCTCTTAGGAAAGAGGCACTCGGCTGTCACATTGTAACCAGCCCTAGGCAGAGATACAATGATTTCAGTGCCAGTTCAGCCAGTTCGGGTGAGTAGAGGGATATTCTAAGCTGAGCCCTGCAGGAGAGAAAAATAATCGTAGCACCTAATATTTAGGAAGCTCTTTGAGAAACCCTTTCCTAAGGGCTAGAAATGTATCCTTTGATTAGTGGAATGCATGAAGGTCCTGAATTTGTTCCTCAATATTCCCTAGACACAGAAACAGCTTCCCCAAGGACCATCTTACTTAACTCTTAGCCTAGAATGTTTTCTACCTTGCCCTAACCAAACACATCATGCATTCAAAATATTGCACCTGCCTCTCCAGGGAGGAAGCCAGGAATATTAGGACCACAGGCAGCAAAACAGGGTTAGGCCACAGAATCTCCACTGCTTCTTCCAGTGCCTGCTACCATGTCCTTTGTCACAGTGCCCAGGCACTTGGACTCCAGAGCTCATTTCCCGGGCCTGAAGATGGCCCCACCGTCGCCATCTATCACAGCCTCCTACAGGACCTGCCACAGAGCGATGCAGATGTCAGCTTGCTGGCTGACAGGATTTGCAGCCTAAAAATCCCTCTGCTGAGCATGGGGATTGTGAGGCCTGTCTGCCTACAATTTATTCTCGGTGGCCACTTTGACGGCAGCCAAGTGCCAGGAGAAATTTGAATCTGAATGCTGCACCATCTGAAGTTCCACTAGGAAAGTGGATGGGCTCTCTTCAACAAAGAGCCCGCCTCCCTGGATTTGAACAACCACATTTGGGGTAGAATAAAGACACTCAGGCAGACACTGGCCAATTCAATGGAGCCTCAGGAAACCAGAGGGAGATTAACTTCTTACAGGGAGTTTAAGGCTGCAGAGAGGCAGACAATCCCCACAGAAGGGTCAGATGAAGGCGGAGTGACAAGAAGGGTTAGAGAGAGCTTAAAAGAGGACAGAGTACATCTCTCGGGGTGCATTTGGTGAGTTAGGGTGTATGTGATAAAAGAGTTATTTCAATATTTTGTTTTGTTTTTGAGACAGGATCTCACTGTGTAGCTCTGGCTGGTCTGGAATTCCTTATGTAGACCAGGCTGGCCTCGAATTCACAGAGATCCATGTTTCTGCCTCCTAAGTGCTGGGGTTAAAGGTGTATGCCACCATCCCCTGATCGGTGACAAGCACATAAGCGTATCTGCCAAAGTTACGTTTGCAATAACATCACATAGGCAACAACTTCCAGGTGCCCCACTGCCCAGCTACCTACATACCAACCACATGGCTACAGAAAAGAACCAGGTGGGTCGATATGGGCCAGGAAGTTGAAAGTCACCTTCAGCTGCATTGGTAGTTCAAGGCCATCCTGTGCTATATGAAATATGTCTTTAAAAAAATAAAGCATAGGGGGGCTGAAGAGATGGCTCAGTGATTAAGAACAGAGACCCAGACTGGCTTCCGAGCATCCATATAATAGCTCAACTGTAACTCCAGTTCCAGGGGATGTGATACCCTCTGCCCATTTATTATATCCACCAGAGAGAGATAACATAGAGAGAATGATGTAATGTATGTGTAAATGTATTTTCTATTCATATAAAATGCATGCTCTGTAATGTGCGAACTCTTCACACACATTCTGCCTGCCCTGTTTCTGTGGAGAACCCCATGGAGTATGCCAGAGCCTGAGAACATTTCTGACCTGAGATTTGGGCAAATACAGAAAGAAGAAGGCTTTTGCTCTCTTCTGAGAGATGTGTGGTTCCTGAGAGCCACTGACCTGGGGGATGAACACCAAAACCTCATTCCAGAGGGAATACTCATCAGGGAAGAAGGGAGGTCCAAGCTCAGCACTAGCACAAGTCTACCCTCATTTCCTCGGATGCTTGAAAACTCCGACAGCTGGTAGGTGCATTCTGATGCCCTGGGCCTTCCTGTCGAACTTTCTCTTCTCTCCCCTCTCCTGTTCCAAGTCTTTTCTCTTCCACATCTTCTTCGTGAACAAAGAAACACTAAAAATGAAAGCCCGTGGACAGTCCTGCTCCACACTGGGTTGGATCCTACTTGCCGAGATCAGTGATTATTGGTGGTAACACGCAGGCCAGCAAATTCAGCTGAGCTAAAAACAGGTATCCAATTACTTTGTTTCAAAGACACAACTAAAAAGTCCTACCATTTTCCTCAGCTTTCCTAGTTTGGCTGTGCGATGGCTGTTCTCAGTTGTCAACTTGACTACATCTGGAACGAATTACAACCCAGAAATGGAGGGCCCACCTGTGATGCAGATCCTGAGGTTGGAAGACAACACAGGCTTTTGACCCAGATCTTGAGGCATAGTGGCCATGAGAAGCTTAGGCTCAGGCAAGATAGTACATGCCTTTCACCCCAGGAGATTGAGGCAAGCAGATCTCTAAGTTCAAGGCCAGCCTGGGACACAACAAGTTCCAGATCCAGGTGTGGTGGTATGCACCTTGAATCTGGGCCACTCCTTCTGCTGAAGGCCTACATAAGGACAATGGGGAAAGGAAGGGTTCGTTCTTCTTTGCCTGCTAGCACTTACTTGCCAACACATCTGTTGGAGCCTGCTCCCTCAGGACTCCAGCTTATTCAGAAGTCCAGAAGAGACACCTATCCTCATGGGACTGAGAAACTACTGGATTCTTGGACTTCCCATCCACAGCTGCCATTGTTGAGTTAGGTGGACTGCAGCCTGTAAGTCATTCCAACACGTTCCCTTAATACATAGAGACATTCCATAAGTTCTGTGACTCTAGAGAACCCTGACTAATACAGGCTGTGTAACCCCAGGCAGGACACCGTTGCACATGCCTGTGATTCCAGCACTTGAGAGGCAAAGGCAGGAACATCTGTCAGTTCAGGGCCAGCCTAATAGAGCTCTACAGCTGAAAGGAGTGAACTGGACTGAGACAGGCTGACTCCATGACTGGCTGCTAACTAGCAGTTAGCCAAGCTTGAGGCCAAGAGGTTAAGAGCTACCCTCCTTGGCATGAGCAAGAACAGTTAGTCTGAATCATAGCATCACCAAGTCCCCCAGGGATAGAACCCACCAATCAAGATACAGACCCCCTCCCCCTCCCTACTGTTCCTCTTTCTGGCTTTAAAACTGAATCAGCAAATTCAGTCGGGGTCCTTCCATCCCAGTGGAATTGGACCTCTGCCTGCAGAAATAAGCACTCCTTGCTTTTGCATACTATATGAGTCTGGGTCTATTCTTCAGAGACCCTAACACAGTAAGACTCAGTCTCCAAAAGGCAAAAACGACAAAACCAGGTGGTTCCAGTCAAGACAGAAAACGACACGCATTTTCTTTCCTTTCCCTTCCGGTTTCATGATACACTGAATTATTCGCATCAATTCTGTTATTCATTCTTCTTTCCACTGCGAAAGAAATAAAACGGCCCCACACCTAAGGTTCATGCATTGGGTGACTCCTTTAAATAAGTCTCCTCAGCCATCCACGTCGGTAGGGCTCTTACCTTGAAACCCAGAAAACCCAAAGTCAACCCCTGGAAGTCATGTAGAGGTGAAAGGAGAGAACTGGCTCCCTTGTGTGCACTATGGCACACACGCGCCCAGACACGTGCATATGTAACGTAATGTACGGTGTACATACTACTGCTTGTAACAAACACTTTCTTTGTGGATGGGTGCATGCCCTGCGTGTGTGTACCACATGGTGCCTGGTGCCCTGGAGGCCAGAAGAGAAATCACATCCCTTAGAATGGAGTAGACAGCCATGAGCTGCCATATCAGTATTGGAAACGAAACCTGGGTCCTCTGGAAAAGCACTCAGTGCTCTTCCTAACTGCTGAGCCATCTCTCCATCCCCAATAAAAATAAATAAATAAGATAAAATCTCTTTTCATGAATCCCAGCTGCAATTAAGTGGTCATTCCAGGGCTGGAGAGATGGCTCAGCGGTTAAGAGCATTGACTGCTCTTCCAGAGGTCCTGAGTTCTATTCCCAGCAACCACATGGTGGCTCACAACCATCTGTAATGGGATCTGATGCCCTCTTCTGGTGTGTCTGAAGACGGTGACAGTGTACTCATATACATAAAATAAATGAATAAATCTTTAGAGAGAGAGAGAGAGAGAAAAGAAAAACATTTTTTAAAAAAGTGGTCATTCCATCAAGATAAACTGAGTCCAGCTATGGTTAAGGTATTAGCCTACTTTCTGAAAGGATTCAAAAGAGCTGAAGGAGGCAAGGCCAAGAAAAGAGGCTAAGACACAGCACACAGAGATTAGAAGCAGGCAAAGCAGAGTAGGCTCGGGTGTGGGGTCTGAGGAGAGCAGCTCTGTCAGGCACTGACATAGCTCAGAAGGCTGTGGGCTGGACAAGAGTGAGAGAAAGGTGTTGAAAAGGACTTCTGCTTTAATTCTGTGATGTGCTTTAATCCTTCCGGTTCAGTTTGAGAGACTACTCAGCATGCCTGTGCCAGAATGGTGAGGTAGAGGGGGCTTCCCAAGCCTGTTTGCTACCTGAGTGACACGGGCAAGAATGTCTAGCAAAAAAAACCTCCGAAACATAGAGGAAGGGTCAACAAACCAAGCCGGCTGAAATAACGGAAGGAAAGCCGTGAGAACTGGAGCCCATTCCTGCTTCCCTGGGGTTGAGCTCTCTCTCTTGTTTTCTTCACATCCCACCTCTGCCTGAGAAGTATAACCAAGCATCAGCTGAACCAGGCTTCAAAGGGGTCAGCGAGGGGTTGGGGATTTAGCTCAGTGGTAGAGCGCTTACCTAGCAAGCGCAAGGCCCTGGGTTCGGTCCCCAGCTCCGGAAAAAAAAAAAAGGGGGTCAGCGTTGACCTTCACACCCTTAGCCCCTGTCAGAACTCAGCAGCAAACCCAGTTGGCAGGAGAGAGGGGCTGCTACCTACAGCTGAGGTTCAGGCTGTAATGCTAAACTCCGCACCTGAAGGTCTAGTGTTGTGCAAACCTTGTTCCTTGATTTAAAACTATCGGATAAATAAAATTGGCTCCCAGACAGTTACTGGAGGGATTAGAGGTAGGTGGGCTTGGAGTTTGGAGTTACCTGTTTGGGGGGTGGAGAAGAGAGGAGAGAGGAGCTGAGGAGGAGAAGGAGGAAGAATGAGAGGTGAAGAGAAAGCTGCCATGGGGGGAGATGGACCATGAGCACATGGCCAGGAGAAACAGCAAGTGTCTTGGGTACACCGCTGGGGAGGTAGCCAAGCCTGCGGTTAGAAGAGTAGATTTGGGGTCCCCCTTCTCAGTAATCGTCAAAGCCCAATGGAAGAGCCACACTGAGTCCCGTTTATTTGAAAGCCAGTTGTGGACAAGCTTAGATCGGTTCTACTACAAGCTACTTCTTTCTGACTGACTTCACATCAGAAACTTTAGACTGAAGCAGCATAGCAATGCCGGCCAGCCAAATACATAGAGAGCCTTGTCTTGTAAACAAAGTTATGCCTGGCGCCCCAGAATGTGGTTTGACACAAACTGAGCAACAGATAAAAGAATTGCCAGCAAGACAAGGAGTTTGTTCTGAGGCCATAAGCGGTGGGGCGAGGTATCCACTCAGTTCATTGGTCTGAAGCTTCCAGATGAATGTGGCCCGATCGTGGGGTGACCAGCTGGATACATTGTGCCCGGAGGGGTTGCAACCCCAGCTGAAGGGAGCAGAAGAAAAGCGAGTGTGCCCTGCCAAAAGATATGACTCGGCGGCCTCTACTTTCCCTCCCTGATAAAATCGTGGGCCTTCACAAGGCACTTGGACAGCTCTGCTGGCACTGAGAACTTTACCTCAGTAGATGCTCAGTCGAGGAGGGGCGGGTCTGCGGAGCCTCTCTAGAGAAGCCATGGCCCTTCATAGGTTCTGTGTGAATTGTTTGTCCAGCCCAAGCCGGAAGCAGGGAGGGATGGGAGCCCCTCTGCAGCTTCCTTTGACGTTTTTTACTCAGGCCAGGAACCCAGCCATGAAATGGTACGACCCACATTTATGGTGAGTCTTCTCGTCACGACTAAACTAATCCAGAAAGCCACAGACGGGTTGGGGATTTAGCTCAGTGGTAGAGCGCTTGCCTAGGGAAGCGCAAGGCCCCTGTTGGTCCCCAGCTCCGGAAAAAAAAAAAAAAAAAAGAACAGAAAGCCACAGACATGTTCAGAGGTGAAATCCAAACCCATATTCATTCAGTGTAACGGGACAGTGAATGCCCGATGGGCCTTGCCCAGATCCCTTCGGTGTGCTCGCTTTGGCGAGTCACTAAGCCCTGGCCTTCATGTCACTCACACCACAAGGCTGGGACAGCCGACCACAGAGGCACCGTGGCTGACAGACTAAGATGCCCCTCTGATAGCCGCTGGCTGGTACTCATTCTCACATAATCCCCTCTTGTTGAGTACCAGCATGTGTAGAAGAAAACATCAGCTCTCCTCTCTCTCTTCTCCAACACCACTCCTTACTCATTTCTAAAACCAGGTGTTTGAAGGTCTTGTCCCTGCATGGAGCTGTTCTCCATGGACCCATGGAGTGTCCTGTAAGTTGATTCGGTCCTAACCCCACTAACCTGGCCTAGACTCTGACCCTTACTTCCAGGGTTTGCTCCACGAGACCAATCCCTTCCGTCTCAGACATCAACCACAAATACTTAGGTTGTCAGCTAGACTTCTGACCCCTGGCTACAAGCCGGGGTTCTATGGCCCCCTCCTCAGATCCAGTTATTCACTGTGATAGACCCCCAAACTCAGGAAACACTTTTTTATTATGTTGGGGGTGTCGTGTGTGTGTGTGGGTTTGTGTATGTGTGACAGGGTCTCACAACGATGGAAGGAAGGAAGGAAGGAAGGAAGGAAGGAAGGAAGGAGAAAGAAATGAAAATCTCCCTTAGAAACAAAAGGAAAGAAGCAAAATTTGTACCTTCTTATAGTTGTCTTTTTTTTTCCCCCCGGAGCTGAGGACCGAACCCAGGGCCTTGCACTTGCTAGGCAAGTGCTCTACCACTGAGCTAAATCCCCAACCCCTATAGTTGTCTTTTAAAAGGCCTCAGTTACTCGGTCCCCAGCTCAAAAAAAAAAAGAAAAAAAAAAAAAAAAAAAAAGGCCTCAGTTACTAGGGAGGCCATAAGGCATGTCCCGCCCTTATTTTTATTCAAACAATTGGCTATATTTGGGGAGAAAGTCTTTGCACAGAGAGAAATTGAGGAATAGTTCTTAATCTGCATAATAAGAGGGTTGGGCCAGAGGACCTCTTCAGACCTCCCAGCCCTAATGCTGCCAGGCACTTGAGTGGCAAATTTCCCTGGTGTGGGAATAGGGGTTCATTACTGTGTCATCCTCCCCTGCCCCCCGACAGGCTCAGTTCCCTAGGTCCCTGAGTCCGCCTTCTCAACTCCAGCCGCATTCACAATCTCAGCACTGCAAGGCTTCAAAGCCCACTTTCGAAGAAGCACCTAGTTCATCGGAACAAAGTCGTCAGGTTTGCAAGTTCGGAAAAAATCTGCTGAATGTTTTTCGTATAAATGAAGGCGAAAGCGGTCCAGACGCCGAGCTGGCGCCATCTAGTGGTTCAGATGCTGCTCGGCCACCTGCAACAGGAATTTGGTCGCCACTTAAAAACAATCCCAGGGGCTGGAGAGATGGCTCAGTGGTTAAGAGCACTGACTGCTCTTCCTGAGGTCCTGAGTTCAAATCCCACATGGTGGCTCACAACCATCTGTAATGGGATCTGATGCCCTCTTCTGGTGTGTCTGAAGACAGCTACAGTGTACTTAAAAGAAAACAATCCCAGAGTTTCTAGGCTAGCCCTTTACAAAACCCAAGGCTCTCCTCTCTTGAACTCCAAGTGAACGCATCCTCAGCCACCTATCGGAGTTAATAGCCAGTTTACAAAGCCGTTGTGAGACTGTGGGGGAACACGCAGCAGCTCGTTCCATTCTCACCTCGGCCTCGCTCTGCTACGGGTCTGTGCTATCTTCTCCTCGTGCTCTAGAATTTCTTTCCTGTCACCCAAAATACTCATTTGACATACAAAGGATTCGCGCTAGAGACTAGCCTTCAGTCCTCCATCTACTCTGTAGTTTACAAGGTTCAATAGGCTTTCTTTGTATCATTGGGGTGTAGGGATGATTTGGTGTAACAGGTACAAACAGCTTCCAGTAATTACAAAGATACAGTCAGGAAGTGGTGGGGTGGCGGGGAGTCAAAGAAATTCTAAGCCTTAGATTTAGGGTATGGAAGAGAGTAGGCAGATATCCAGGCGCGAAGTCAACTATGATATGCACATGTTGACCCCAGTCTTAGAGTTATCTTGGAGGGTTTAAAAAGGCATTTATCAAGGTGTGTTACAGGACATTAATCACACTGTGAACCCTGAGTTGTTTACTGGAAAAGCCTTGTTTGTAGTTCTGCTGTGGCTGAGCCTTAGTACACACCTTTAATCCCTCTGGCTGGAATTCAGACGCGCCCTTAATCCCTTTAGTCCCAATGAAGGTAAAGTTAGTTTGTAGAAGGAAGCACCCATGTTTGAAAGTGACACCTAATTGAGTAGCAGACAGAGTGATGAATCAGAGAAATACTTGACAGAATAGGACAGGCCCAACTCTCAGGAGAACGGAGAGGGAAGACAGGAGACTTAAGAGAGAACAGTGCAGCGGAGAGAGGGCAGATTTACTGAGACAGTTGTTCACAGAACAAGCTGGACGCAGGTGAAGACAAAATGAGTCGGAGAATGAGAAGGAGCCAGGAGGTAAGAAGATATGGCCAAGTCAGTATGAGGCCAAGCAGAGGAGTACCCAGAGCCTGTCTGAGACGGAAACTTCTTTATTGTTGAAACCCTGCATATATGTCCAAAGAGATCTATAGCCTGAGAGACAGTTTAAGGTCTTTTCCTGATAACAGGGAGGGGAGAGATTTGTGTGAAGCTGAGGGAGCGTCCAGAAAACTGCTGAAGTCACAAGGACATCCCACATCCACCTGCTGTGAAGTTACATAAGGATCCTACCAGGAAAATCTCACAAATGCACACACACACACACACACACACACACACACACACACACACACACAAGATGTCAGCTTATAACAAAATGAAAAGGAAATAGAACATATCTTTCTGCTGTGCTGTTGTTGTGGTTGTTGGTGTTTTTAGGTGGGATCTCACAATGTAGCTTCAAGCTCCACCCCCTGAACCTCCTAAGTGATAGGATTAAAGTCATGTGTCACCATACCCAGCTAAGAAAATGTACTTTTCTGTATGTGGTCGTGTGTGTGAGGGTACACATGTATGTAGGTGTATGTCGAGGCCAGAGGACACCTTCGGGTGTTATTGCTAAAGCACTTTCCACCTCTGTCTGTCCTTAGACAGAGCCTGGAAGTGGCCAAGTAGTCTAGAACAGCTGGCTTATTTAACTTCTATCTCTGTCTCCTGGGCACTGGACATGGGCTCTAGGGATGAAACGTAAGACCTTCTGTTTACAAGGAGAGAGCGTTTTACTGACTGCGCTACCCCCAACCCTGGAAATGTACTTTTATGGCTCTCCCAGAGCCACGTGTGGTGGCATATAACTATAATCTCAGAACTTGAGAGGCAGAAGCAAGGAGGCGCTCATGTTCAGTGTCAACCTTAACAACAAGGAACTCTTAGCAACATGTTTCCAAAGGTTGAATAATAATAATATTAAAGGTATTATTAAAGATAATAATAATATTAGTATAGTAATGCTATAACATGTTATTAATATCACAATACTATAATATTATCAATATCAATATACCAATATTATCAATATCATATTATTGATATTATAAAACTGTAATTATAGTAATATTATTATTAAAGTTAATAATAATATTATTGTAGTAATACTATAACATGCTATTAATATCACAATAATATATTATCAATATCAATATACCAATATTATCAATATCATATCAATTATCAATATCATATTATTGATATTATAAAACTGTAACTATAGTGTATATTATTATTAAAGTTAATAATAATATTATTGTAGTAATACTATAACATGCTATCAATATCACAATAATATAATATTATCAATATCAATATATCATTATCAATATACCAATATTATCAATATCATATCAATTATCAATATCATATTATTGATATTATAAAACTGTAATTATAGTAATATTATTATTAAAGGTAATAATAATAAATAAATAAAAACTTTAAATGTGTACTTTAAAATCTTTGCACTTCCTAAAACCTCTGCAGAAATGGAGTTATGGTAAAGAATACACTGTAGTGTTGGGAATTAAAGTGTCAGGAAAACAAGAGAGTAGGATCCCTCAAGAAAGCCTAGCTAGGATCCCCCAAGAAAGCCTAGCTAGGATCCCCCAAGAAAGCCTGGCTAAGAAATGTAATTCCAAACACCATCCTAGCTCTGGGCGATGAGGGAAAAACAGACCTGTCCCCAGAAGAATATGAAAGGATCTGACCCCCTGAGGAAAAGATTACATCCCCTCTTGCTGTCAGAAAGGAACCCCCCTTTCCTGGCTAATCAGACTGCAGAGCAGAGCAGATCTCCACCAGGGATTGAGTCTTTTCTCCCTGCTCTCCTGGAGGCCCGGAGACCAAGCTGCTTTACTCTGAAGAACGTTGTTCCAGAAGCAAGGGAGGCCGGTGGTCACTCCACACGACCTAAATATGGAATGTCCACTCTGAAAATCCCCAAAGACAGCCCTTCTGTGAAGATGGGCAGGCTAACCGTCTTGGTCAGTTGGCTTAACGAGGCAGCTGATTCTTCTAGGATCCATTAGCAATAAGAATCAGTTGTTTGGACAGACTGTCACACCTCAGCAGGGTCCACTTGATGTCTGTCTTTGCAGGTCCGTGAGTAGATTCAATGGCTGCTGCTGGGGAAAGGCTGAGGGTCATTGTTTTCTGCTGCTCTGGGGGGAGATCTTAAGGGTAAAGGAGTCCCCAGTAGTCAGTCACTGTGAAGGAAAGCCAAAGGCAGGGAGTGCTTTACTCCTCTCAGACAAGCCCCAGGGCATTTGCTTGCAGCCCATTACTGTTTGCTTTGACCTTGCCATCTCCTGTTGCCTGGGTTTCTCTACAGCTCTCCTGATACTAGAATCCAGACCCCTGTGCACCCCCAGCACTGGACAGAGGTGCTTCTTTTTGGGACCAACTTGAGGACAGCAAGCAGTCGTGGTCGCACAACTGGAGATTGTGCATCAGACCCTGGGGAGCAGAGTGAGCAGCCTAAGGCAAGGGAGGGAACAAAGCCAGCAGCTTGTGACACAGGGTCACCACCAGCCACTTGGAGCAATTTGGAAAGGATGGGTAGGCAGTGAAGACTGTGGGAAGAGCCCAGGCTTCAAAGGTAGATTGACGTTCACATCCTGTTCTTTCTCCTTCTGGCCCCTGTTACGTTCCTTTCCTCCTCCCTCTCTCCCACAGGTTTCTTGTGCAGCCCTGGCTATCCTGAAACTTGCCAAATAGACCAGGTTGGTTTCAAACTCAGAGATCCACCTGCTTCTGCCTCCCAAGTGCTGGGATTAAAGGCCTGTGCCACCACTGCCCTACAGACCCCAGTTTCTGATCCATAGAATGATCTATTAATATCTACTATGGGGCTGGAGAGATGGCTGAGAGGTTAAGAGCGCTGACTGCTCTTCCAGAGGTCATGAGTTCAATTCCCAGCAACCACATGGTGGCTCACAACCATCTGTAATGAGATCTGGTGCCCTCTTCTGACCTGCAGTCACATATGCAGGCAGAATGCTGTACATAAAATAAATAAAATAAATCTTTAAAAAAAAAATCTTTAAAAAAATATATCTACTATGATGAGTTGTCTGGTGTTGGTGCACACCATTGATCTCTGCACCCAGGAGGCAGAGGCAAGTGGATCTCTGAGTTCGAGGGCAGCCTGGCCTAGAGAGCAAGTTTCAGGACAGCCAGGGCTGCACCAAGAAACCCTGTCTCAGAAAACAAAACAAACAAACAAATATCGACTACGGTGGATGCTGACTGTGCTTCCCACCCCACCTTGCTCCTAGTGTCCACTTGCTAGAGTATTTGATAACTGGCTGCAGACAGCTGCCTCACAAGCAGGGGGGGTGGCCCTCCCCTGTAATCTTAGAACTAGGAAGGCTGAGGAAGACTGTGACTTTGAGGTCAGTCTGAGCTACATAGTGAGACCTCAAACTGGAAGACCAAGAAAACTAATCTGATTACACGTCGGCGTGTATCTCCAGGAATTCAAAGGCTATAATAATATGTTTAAAGACACAGTAAAGATGCAACAGGCCAAATCCTGACGTATGGAGACTTTCCACGCCAGTCATTCCGATCTCTTCCACAAATGAGCGAGGGATGAGGGAAAGGGGTGGGACCTGGAAGATGAGAAGGAGAAGCCATCATAGATCAGATAGGGATCTGCCTCTCAAATGCAATATTAGGATTTTGCCTTGATTATGATTTGAACAATCTGTAAAGATTTGGGGGGGGGCAAAAGCTTTCAAACTAAGATATGAGCTATATTAAGGTATTGTTGTTCATGATAGTGGTTTGATATATATAAATGGTATCATGGTTATATTAAAAATACAAAGTAGGGGTTGGGGATTTGGCTCAGTGGTAGGGCGCTTGCCTAGCAACCGCAAGGCCCTGGGTTCGGTCCCCAGCTCCGAACAAAAGAAAAAAAAGAAAAAAAAAAACAAAGTAAAAAGGAGGAGGATGCTTGGAGAAGGTTACCTGGAAGAAAAAGATGGGTGAGCTAATTCAACAGCAAGTCTCAGAGGCCGAAACACTCTAGGGCTAGATTAGATTGTACAGAGCCTAGAAGCTTCCAGGACTGGGCCTGGGTTGGCAGACGGAGGCAGTAAGACTCCCAGACAACAATTACATCGGGGAAATAAAAGTTATTTTTACAGGCCAGGAATCGTGATCCTCCTGCTTCCTCTTCTTCTATTATGTTTGTTGGGGTCCTGGAATTACCTCACAAACCACATGAACAAAAGGAAGCATAAAAATAAAAAATAAAAAAAAAACAAAACACTGTTAAGACCTAGGTAAAATATTAAGGGCTAAATGGATGTTAAGGACTAGGTAACTGTTATGGGCTAGCTTGCCATTATAAGAAAACTTTCTCATATGTTTCTGCTGTTATTAGAAAACTTTCTAGATGCTCCAACATCTAACAAGGACACATGATCCACTATGTTCATAGCAGCCTTATTTATATTAGCCAGATGCCCTTCAACAGAGAAATGGATACAGAAAATGTGGTACATCCACACAATGGACTACTACTCAGCTATCAAAAACAATGACTTCATGAAATTCAAATGGATGGAACTGGAAAATATCATCCTGAGTGATGTAACCAAGTCATAAAAGAACACACATGGTATGAACTCACTGATAAGTGGATATTAGCCCAAAAGCTTGAATTACCCAAGACACAATCCACAGACCACATGAAGCTCATGAAGAAGGACGACCAAAGTGCAGATGCTTCTGTCCTTCTTATCCAATTAAAAAAAAGAAAATTTTCTAATGCCAAGTCTATTATATATTCTGTTATGTTCTGTGCCCTTGGAAACCAACCACGATAGAAGTCAATAGAACTCTTTTGTATAATTATCCACAATAAGTTTGTGGTACAAATCATTTAAAATAAGCCCTCCATTTTGAGTAGTGTATGAGTAAAGTTTCAGTTCCAAAGACCTCCCTGGGAACTGACATCCTGATTGGTGAGTTAAAACGTGAATGTTAGACAAGTCCCACTCTGGTAGACAAGTTAGGACATGAATATTAGACAAGGCAAGTCCCCTGCCACAGTTGAATACCTCAACCAATGGGATAAATGTACAATAAAAACATGTTCCTGGGGCTGGAGAGATGGCTCAGAGGTTAAGAGCACTGACTGCTCTTCCAGAGGTCCTGAGTTCAATTCCCAGCAACCACATGGTGGCTCACAACCATCTGTAATGAAATCTGATGCCCTCTTCTGGTGTGTCTGAAGACAGCTACAGTGTATATACATATAATAAATAAATAAATCTTTAAAAAAAAATGTTCCTAAGGAAATCTTCCTGTTCCTAAATCCTGATTGGTGGGTTAACTTGGCACACATGTTTGTAGAGCTCAGGCTTAAAAAAAGCCCTCTAGAACCTTAACTGGGGGTCACAGTTCAGTTCCTGAATCTGGACCATGGCCCTGGTAGAGCAGTCCTGGGGCGTCTGCTCAATAAACTATCACTGTCTGATGAGATTGGTGTTCGTGTGGTTTGTGAGGTAACTCCAGGACCCCAACAAACATAATAGAAGAAGAGGAAGCAGGAGGATCAGGGGTTCCTGGCCTAACTTTATTCCCCTGTTGTAACTGTTGTCTGGGAGGCTCACTGCTTCTGTCTGCTAACCCAGGTCTAATCCTGGAAGCTTCCAGCCTCTGTATAATCTAATCTAGCTCTAGAATGGTTTCAGCCTCTGGGACTTGCTGCTGAATAAGCTCACCCTTTCTAGATCTTTCTGAATTCTAACTCGCTGGTTTAATCAGCTCAAACTCCTCTTCTAGCTGATTTACTCAAACTGGCTTCTCTTTCACCCTCTAAATTGTTCTTCCCAGCCTTAAACAATCCCTACTGATCTGTTCCAATCTTCTGGCTCCTTCTCATTCTCTGGCTCCTTCTGTCCTCACCTGTATCTTGCTTGTTTGCTCTTCAATCTGTCTCTGCACAACTGTCCCGGTAACACTGCTTCCTCCTTCCACTCTGTGCTTGACTCTCCCTCTCAACTCTACTGCACTGTTCTCCATGAACTCTGCCGTATTCCTCCACTGTACTCTTCCTCCTGTGCTGTCTGTCTCTCCCTTAAGTAGCTTCCCTTTCCTCTCTCTTCTCATGAGAGTTGGGCATATCCTATTCTGTCAAATCTGATTTTCACTTTGCCTGTCACTCGATTAGACTTCACTTTCAAATACAGGTGCTTCTTTCTACAAACTAACTATGCCTTCATTGTTTGAGATTAAAGGTATTTCTACCCTCGAGTAGAAACAGGTTCAAATATCCTATAACACTGGCCAGATAAGAGAGGAAGGAAAAAGACAAAACCCAGACTGCTTGGAAAGTTCAGTAAAGCACCTGTATATTTCTTTGTGCATGTGTTTAAATTTCCCTAAGCTAAAATCTGAAAACAAAACTTTCAGAGAGTAGTCTCCATATATAGTCCAGGCTGGTCTCTAACTCACTGAGTAACACAAGCTGGCCTAGAACTCATGATCCTCCTGCCTCATCTTCCTGACTACTGAGTGGTGTGTGGCCGCACATCTGGTAAGACAAAAGCTTGAATCAGGCCCTACAGACTATTGATTTTATTGCTTCTGTTCCTCCCCTAGGTTCAGTGTATCGTGCCAATCGGTATTCGATTGGGAAATGTGGAGGGCGTCTTTTGGAGGGCATCTTCGTTGTCTTTACACACCTCCAATACCCAGTCTGTTAGCCCCAGCTCCAGGAAAGTCCTGTGATTGGACTCCTTTTGACGACTAGGACCAGCCTAGCATATGTGACCCTCAGAGTTTGCAAAATCGTCCACATCCTTTTCCTTATGTCTGCTCCCAGCCCTCAAGTTTGTTCTCTACAGGGAAGTCAGGGTCATTTTTCTAAAGTATGAATTGCATTATTTCTTCCTTGTCTAGAGTAGTTCAACAGTCCTCCACACACCCTTCCCCCAGTGGTAGGGATCAAAGCCAAGTCTTGAGAAAGTCTAGGGAAGTATTCTACCAGCAAACTACATTCCAAGCCAGAAGTTCTATTTAAGGGTGAGTTATATATTCTCTCAGAGATCCCCAGGAAAAATTCTGAGAAGGTGGTCTATCTCTCTAGGTCTATCTAACTTAAGAGAATAATGTGTTTGGAAGTTTACAGCCTGTAGTAAAAGCTTGTGAAGAAAGAGAAGCACTAAGAAAAACTCTAATATCCAGCATTTGGTACAAAAGGCAGAAGACAGGAGGATCTTTAACATTATCAAGTCAAGTGAGCCCAAGGCATTGTAAGTCAAACTCAGTCTCTGGGAGATTGAGCTGCCTGGACATGGGGCCACAGAAGAACCTAAAGCCAGACTGTAACAGAATCAGACACAAGAAAGCAAGGGAAAGAAAATGCCAACATTTTCTGCCTCCAGTGAAGATCTGGAACTGGCGCTGGGGACAGTAATCTTGAACCAGAGTCCTCAGTTAGCCTAATCTTCACAGTAGACATACACCTGACTGACTAACTCCCCACCTCACCTCACCCCTGTCGTTTCTCCCCCACTCCCCAAAACCAGCCTTCCAAGGACTTTTGTAAACCAGTTTTTCATCTGTTTGTGAAGACAGGGTTTCATGTACTGCTGGCTGGCCTCGAATTTTTTTATTTTATTAAATTAATTAATTTAAAAATTAGATTTTATGTGTATGCATATTTTGCCTGCCAAGCGTGTGCAGAAGAAGACATTTCATTGCCTGGAACTGGAGTTACATATCTGAGCTACCTTGTGGATGCTGGGAACCGAACTTGGTCTTACTCAAGAGCAACAAATGCTATTCACTGCCGAGCCATCTCTCCGGCCCTGGTCTCCATTCTAACTAACAACACTAACATTTCAGGTATGAGGCACCAGGACATATGTCCTTAGGCTGTTTATTTAAGAGAGGATCTCACTATATAGCCCTGGCTGGCTTCAAACTTGGTGAGGTCCACTGCCTCTACCTGCCGAGTGCTGGAACTTAAAGGCTAGCACAGCCATTCCTGGCTCTGGCCTTTCATCTTTTTTTTTTTTTTTTCGGAGCTGGGGACCGAACCCAGGGCCTTGCGCTTGCTAGGCAAGCGCTCTACCACTGAGCTAAATCCTCAACCCCTCTGGCCTTTCATCTCATCCGTCCATTTACAGACCACTTTCAGAGGGTACATGTTGACAATAATCAAATCTAACAACGACCATGGCTAAATTTCTCGTTCACTTCTAATAATTCGTGTCCTATGCTTCAAGATTCTATTTATTTACTGACACCTGAACCCATACACTTTAATTTCGGAGTTAAAGAGAAAGTCCCTAAAGACTCGCTCCTTTTGAAACTTTCTAAAAACTTCCCACACTTCCTTCCTTCTCCGCCCTCCCACTCCTCGGATCTCGTTCCTTGGGCAGGAAGTCTCGCGAGAGGTCGAGGTCTCATGAATTCTCCCAGTAGCCCTCGCGTTTCCTCTTCCTGTAAGCGGCCAGAGGTGAGTGTTACTCGGCGTCGGGCTCTCGGGGCGAATCCTCCGCCATCTCGGCCTTGGGAGCGCTGGCGTCGCAGTCCCGGCATCTGAGCTCGAAGGGCCATGGGTCCTCATCACAAGCGGCCGTGCTCTGTGTGGAGGAGTGGGGGCGCGTCCGACTTGGTGCCCCGGGTCGCGCAGGCCTCTGCAGGCCTCGGAACAGCGTGAGGGGAGGGCATGGGTGACGGGGCCGGCGGAGATGCTCGGATCAGACCGGGACGCCCGAGGCTTGGCTTCTGCGGGGAGGGGCAGCCTAGGCCCGGGTGAGAGTTCTGAGATGAGCGCCGGGTGGAGGCTCAGTGCTGTCCCTTGGGCTGCTCGGGACGTGGGTATGTGGGGAGGCTGCGAGGTCGGGGGGAAGGAGGGGTCTGAAGAGCGCTGTGGCTCCACTGTGCCACGCTGCTGCTAAGTCCCAGTCAGGAGAGGCATGGGGTTGAGAACAGTCTTAGTCCCGAGGGCAAGGCGACATCCTCGTGCTCCCACCTTCATGAAGAAAGAGGAGGTGGGCATTAAGAAAATACTCCGTGCAGGGCCTTGGTGGTGCACGCCCTTAATGCCAGCATTGAGGAGGCAGAAGCAGGCGGGTCTGCGAGTTCCAGGAATTCCAGTAAAACCAGGCACTTAACACAGAGACCATGTCCTGTCCGTCCCCCCCCCCCCCAAAGAAAAAGATGGCTGCGATGATGTCATTTCTTAGGACACCTTTGGATTAATCATGAAAATAGCTCTTCTCTGAGCAGCTGTCGGTAGTTTAAACCTCTTGGGTTACTAGCTGATTTGTGTTAGTTACTAGCCGTTGCGTTCACAGGTGACCTGTGAAGATGGTTCGCTACTCCCTGGACCCAGAAAACCCCACGAAATGTAAGTGACTGAAAAGGGCATGCTTCTGTTTTGACTTGTGGGTTTTTATTGTTTGCTTGGCCTGTTCGTAAATAAAAAAAAGATGTTTTTCCTCTTTGCAGCATGCAAGTCAAGAGGCTCAAACCTTCGTGTTCACTTTAAGGTAAGGAAAATGTTGATGTTAAAGGATCCTAATTTGCTCCTGAGTATCTTTGAAAGGTAGCTGCAGTGATGACTTTCTTAGGACACCTTTGGATTTACCGTGAAAATAAGTAAAATCTGAGCAGCCACCTTTTATATGAGTAGGGCATCAGGTGGGGGTGCTTGAGTAAAACCTGCCACTCTAGTGTGGAGCACAGGTGTAACAATACAAGGTAGAGAGTAACTAAATTCCTCTCAGAAAATTTAATGCTGTTAACCAGACCTTTCTGGCTTCTCTTAGAACACCCGGGAAACTGCCCAGGCCATCAAGGGTATGCATATCCGCAAAGCCACCAAGTATCTGAAGGATGTCACTTTAAAGAAGCAGTGTGTGCCATTCCGGCGATATAATGGTGGAGTTGGTAGGTGCGCCCAGGTGAGAAATCTTTGAAGATGTTGTTGCGAATTGTAAAGGAGTGGGAGAGTGGGGTAAAGTCTTTATAGTCCGTTTGGTTGCTGTGATGACTATCTTAGGACACCTTTGGATTAACCGTGAAATAAAACATGTTCTGAGCAACCTTGGTGTTGGCATGGTTCTCAATTGGGTCTCATTTGATTCATCAAAGAAAGTAACAAACTGCTTACCTGCTTTTCTTTCAGGCCAAACAGTGGGGCTGGACACAGGGACGGTGGCCAAAAAAGAGTGCTGAATTTTTGCTGCACATGCTTAAAAATGCAGAGAGTAATGCTGAACTTAAGGTACCTGGGCCATTGCTGTTCTTTCAGTCTATCCTGAGGTCAGTCTGGTCTACTAGTAAGAAACTCTTAGAAAAAGGAGCCAAGATGACTGCCTTTATGTCTTGTGCCTCTATCTAGTGTCACAGAATTCTGCTTAAAGAGGTTTAGGGTCATGGTGTGCTTATGTCCTAATAGTTCCTCCATCCCCGGATCTATAGAAGAAGCATTTCCTTTGGTCTAGGGGTTTATAGCTTATTGAGTGTAAATCAGAGTGTGGCACCCCAAAAGAAAATTTTTCATTTACTTCATGCTGTTGACCTTGTAATTGCTAGCATTAGCAATGGTGTAGCTGTTGATAGCTGTGTCTAGTAGTAGGATAATACTTTCTCATTTAAAACATCTTTTTCCAATGAGGTTGAGCCTTTTTTACAAAAGGAAAATTTCGTACTGTAAGGGCAATGTGACAACCCCAATGGCTACTGACAGCATGTGTTAAACTACATTTTATGGTAGCTGAATGTCTTAATAATGCCTTAGAAATAAGAGTTGCCTTTCATAAATGATTTCGCTTGAAAATCACTACCTAAAGTGCAAAGTAACATTGTACTCAGGAAGTTGAAGCAGGATAAGCAAGAAGTTAAGGACATCCAAGTTAGAGGCTGGCCGTGGGGTGCTGAAGTTTTATTGACAAACATGTTTTTTGTCTGATTTTTCTTTCCCCCCTTTTCAGGGTTTGGATGTAGATTCTCTGGTCATTGAACACATCCAGGTGAACAAGGCTCCTAAGATGCGCAGACGAACCTACAGAGCTCACGGCCGGATTAACCCATACATGAGCTCCCCCTGCCACATCGAGATGATCCTCACTGAGAAGGAACAGATTGTTCCAAAGCCAGAAGAGGAGGTTGCACAGAAGAAAAAGGTAAGTTGCTCAGTTTGCTGGTGTATACTGCTAGTGAGAGATGGGTGGTGACTATCAGACACAGACCTTAGTAATAACTGAAGGGGAAGCTGTACTAGCAGCCCTTACCACTTTAGTGTGACATAGCACTGCAGATCCTGTGCCCTATGGGACTAGTCAGTCATTGCATTTGGTGTCTCTACAGCTAAATAATTTAACCTTGGCACATGGCCATTTGTCCTTGATCTTATGTAGTCTTCAACAATTGAGCTTTTCCTGTTACCTTAGATGTGGATTTGAGTCATTCTAAGACTTAATGTTCTAGTCTGGAAACTTAAATGGTTCCTTTGTTTGTCTTCTCAGATATCCCAGAAGAAACTGAAGAAACAAAAGCTCATGGCGCGGGAATAAATTCAGCATAAATAAATGCGGATAAAGTAAAGGTCTTCTGGTGGTCTTTATAAGCCGATCGTCTTAGATTGCCTGTTAATAAGCCCCGTTATGAGAGATGCGCTTTAGCATGCAGAAGAACTTTTTACTAATTAAGCAGTGAAATAGACATCTCAACCACAGGACTGTGTAAATATGACTGTCTAGCTTTATTGAATTAGCATTTACTGAGGAGTTCTTATGCAGACTATAGGTATAAAGTAAAAATGGGCAGTATTTTTATGTTTCATTTGTTTTATGTAGTGTAGCCTTGGCTGTCCTTGACCTTAACTCTGGCTTTAGATTATGTCCACCTGCCTTTACCTCCCAGTTTCACAGCATCACCACTAGGTATCTTAGTCTGTTATTTTTAAGGTAGTCTGCAAGTGCTCCCTTAAACATGAGACCATCTTATTGATTTGGAGGGGGAGGCACCCACACATGAAAAAGTTTTCTATACTCTCAGACTTGGAGATTGGCTGGGGGTTTTTTTTTGTTGTTGTTGTTTTTTCAGAGCTGGGGACCGAACCCAGGGCCTTGTGCTTGCTAGGCAAGTGCTCTACCACTGAGCTAAATCCCCAACCCGGAGATTAGCTGTTTTAAGTGCCATATCTTTGCCTGTTAGGGAGACACCCAAACAGATGTGCATACTCTTGAATAGGTTTATAAAGGCTGCAGAGAAGGGTCAACTGCAGACTACATACATACATGCAGTGAACCCATTAAATTCCAGGGACTGATAACCATTCTCTGACTGCCTCAGCCATACAGTACAAGAAACATTCCCAGGCAGTTTATAGTACCTTTCATTACTTCCACATAGCTTACAGCTTGATTTTACACCTGTTAATGCAGATTTTCAAGCCATGCATCCCACTTACTGAAAACATTCAAGTAGTTGCCTATCAGTACTGCACCCCTGAACTATTTTCTGTATTTGCACTCAGAATTCCAGTTAGTATGTAGACCTTTACCACTGTCTTTGAAAACTTTTTAGGTTTTGTGCTTTCCCCATAGTGTTTAGATGACTGGAGGAGTGGCCCAGGGTGAAGGGTCCAAACCTAGATTCCAGGACACATGGTGAAGGAAGGGAAACGAGCCTCCCAAGTTCTGTAATCACTAAAATATGATTACATCTTTTTGAACATAAAACCTTTAGTGTACAAGGCTCTGTAGGAGAGTGGTTTCTTTAGGGATGTTCCAAGGTAGAAAAGTAAGATTGTAAGACATTGCCAAAGAAGCTTTGCGTTTCAACCAGTAGTGTGTAAGGGTTCCAGATTCACAGCTTTATCACCAGACAAGTCTGGTGTAGTGCTCTAGTGAGTGAAATGGGCAGCAGCTCAGGGTTTGAGTGCTAGAAACAACCCAGACCCTAGTTTTTACTCACTCTGCCATAGGGACACAACTATAATTCCAGCTTCCAGGGAAGCCATACCTTGAGAATCCTGACTTCGAGCCTAGTCTGCACATACAGTGAAAACCCAGATTGATTGAGCAAATCTGGGCCTGAAAATGCCCTATTATGTGCCAGCGCCATTCCTATGGCTGGTGAGGAGGACCAGGCAGGACTTATCCCCACTCTCCTGTTTCAAACCTTGAACAGGACAGCCCTGGTTTTTCAGAATCAACCCAGTCAGGTGCTTTGGAAATTGGTTTTCAGCACACCCAGGTACCCTTTGCTTTCCCGGGTTATCAGGCGCTGACTACAGCGCAGCTCCGGAAGTGTCATGAGCTCTGTGAACGTCATCATTACGTTCTGTGCGCCCCTTGGCTGACGTGTATGGCTTTGTCAGTGTCTTGACCTGCAATTGGCTGCTGGCAGCCCGGCCTCCCGGAAGTGCGGACATTGCCCTGGGCGTCTTGGTGGTGGCCAGTGACTCTCGCAGCGGTTGTCAGCGGCTTGACGTCCCCAGACGCTGTGCGGTGCGCCGGTGTACCCCAGGAATTAGGTAGCCTGCATACCTTGCATTTCTGCACTGATCCCCGTCTGTGGACCTCGGTGTCCCCTCCTTGCTTCCCTCGTGGTTTTCCTCTCTTTGGACCCGCACGGTGGGTGCCCCTCCTCTCTGTGCCACTGGACCCCTGCAGCTTCGCTACTTTTTGTCTTTGACTTGCTCAGTCCCTCCTGGCTCTTTCAAGGGAGGCGACTATGGCTCTATTGGGCAGTTCTGGTGGATCCCTCGCTCTTTCCGCTTTCTTCCACTGTCCTCTTGGGCCAAGTTGAATGAAACATTCCATTTTGCTCTCTTTGATAGATTGGATAGTAGTTAAAATAGTAGTCTACCTTATCTTCTAGATTTCCCACCGCAGTTTTCACAGTATAAAATATCTATCAAAAATTACTAGGATTGAGAGACAATACCATAGGCTTACTAGTTAAAAGATCCAAAAAAGTTTTATAAAAACCATGCTGTGGAAGTTGGGAGTGGTGGTGCACTCTTTTTGTCCCAACACAAAGGAGGCAGAGGCAAGTGGGTCTCTTAAGTTCAAGGCCAGCCAAGGCTACGTAGTCAGACTTTGTCAACTAAATATGGTGTCGTTACTGGCACAGGTTCTTGGGATCTTACTTAGAGCATAATATGTACGAATTTCTAGAATGCTAACTACACGTAGAATTTTAAAAAACAGCGTGGTGACAGACAGTTGGATGGATAGGAAAAAGGCCTGAAAGGGAGTTGTAAAATTCTAAAAGAAGTAAAAGTTAAAAAACAAAAAAAAACTTTTAGAGACAAGATCACACTGTGTAGTCCTCGTTTTTTGTTTTTCCATTTTGAGATATGATCTTACATTGTTGATGCAGCCTTGGGCTTGATGTATAGGCTAGGCCGATTTATGTCTTTTTTTCCCTTAGCCTCCCAAACAGTTGAGGTCACAGGCCTGGCCGGTTTGTTTTGTTACATTTCGGTTTTGTACTACATTACACTATTGAGTGCACGCTGCATCCTTGTAAGGTGGGGGCTCCCTTTGTCTGCATTTTCTCATGAGGGAATTAAGGCACAGTCCTGTTTCCAAGAAGCACCTTCAGAAAGTGAAGCAGGTCTCAGCCTCCCTATGAAATCTGTAAAGTGTGCCGTGGTTGGTACTATTAAAGGGGTACAAGACCTAGAGCCTTGTACATTTCCAGCTCATGTTTGCTGAAGAGAATCTCTGCTAATTAACTTTTTTTAATATTTATTTTATGTTCACTGGTGTTTTGTCTGCATGCATGAGGGAGCCAGAGCCCTTGGAACAGGAGTTAAGAGACACTGAGCTGCCATGTGAATGCTGGGAATCGAACCCAGGTCCTCTGGAAGAGCAGCCAGTGCTTTTAACCACTGAGCCATCCCTCTAGTTCTGCTAACTGACTTTTAAGTGCTGCTGATTAAACATGCTCAGCACAGCGGATCTCAGCCTTCCTACTGCTGTGACACATTAATACAGTTCTTCATGTTGCAGTGGCCCCCAACCACAAAGTTATTTCTGTTGCTACTTTGTAACTGTAAATATCTGTGTTTATCTATAGTCTTAGGCGACCCCTGTGTCCTTCTACTCCGAAGGAGTTACAACTCATATGTTGGGAACCAAGGAGTTACAACCCATATGTTGAGAACCGCTGGTCTGGCAGGATGTAGACAAGCCCTACCATTGAGATAACACCCCCCAGCTTCATTGACTGATTTGTCTGTTAGTTTTTTAAGACAGAGTTTCTCCGTATAACTCTGCTGCCCTGGAATTCATTCTGTAGACTAAGCTGGCCTCAAACTCAGAGATCTGCCTTCCTCTGCCTCCTGTGTACCATTTCTGCCCAGTACCTGATTTTTTCTTTTAAATCAAAGGTACGTTTTTAAAAGTTTTGGAGCTTAATCTGGAAAATTCTTAAATTGTTTTAACTAGAACTAATTGCATCCTTTATAAAATATCTAGTCCTTCCTTGATGTAAACTTATACGTGCTTATAGTTTTTGCTTGTAATTCATTTCAGAATTGCATTCAGAACGAATCATAACACTGGAGCCAAGGGGCAGTGGTGCATGCCTTTAATCCCAGCACTCAGGAGGCAGGGACACATAGATCTCCGTGAGTTCGAAGGCATCCAGGGCTACACAGAGAAACCCAAATTAAAAAAAAAAGAATCATGGGGCTGGAGAGATGGCTCAGTGGTTAAGAGCACTGACTGCTCTTCCTAAGGTTCTGAGTTCAAATCCCAGCAACCACATGGTGGCTCACAACCATCTGTAATGGGATCCAATGCCCTCTTCTGGTGTGTCTGAAGACAGCTACAGTGTACTTATATACAGTGAATAAATAAATCTTTAAAAAAAATAATAAAAAAATTAAAAAAAATTAAAAAAAAAAGAATCATAACACTTTCACCTGCATTATGAATAGGTTAAGTTATTTTCGGTGCCGATTCATTCAATAATCAGTGCTATTTAACTTATAGTATTCTGAAAATTAGGATAATTGAAATCTTTGTGTACTGTTCTGAAACTTCCTCTTAAGGTCTTGGGCTGGTTAGTCTTAATTGTTAACTTGGTACACCCTAGCATTCCCCGGGAAGAGAGTTTTAATAAGGGATAATCGAGATCATTTGGCCTTGAGCATGTCTGTAAGGGATAGTCTGATTGATCGCTAAAGGATGTAGGAAAACCTAGCCCTTGTGGGCATCACAATCCCTTAGGCAGGAGGTGAACAGCATAGGAGGAGGAGGCTGCTGAGAGCCAGCAAGCAGGGATCTTTGTGTTTTTTCTTTCTGCTCCTGATTGTTGATGTAATTTTTCAAGTTTCTACCTCAACTTCTCGTCACAACCGTGGGCTATACCCTGGAACTGAAATCCTAGTCCTAAGAGATTAATTTATTTTGTAAATTTAAGAACTCTTTGGTTTAACAGAGAAGGGTCCCTTTCTAAGAGATAGCTGACTTTCAGAACCAGATTTGCCAGTATGACTTTTAATTATCAAGAACATTAAGAAGGCCTGTCTTAGGGTTCTACTGCTGTGCACAGACACCATGACCACAGCAAGTCTTACAAGGACAGCATTTAATTGGAGCTGGCTTACAGGTCACAGGTTCAGTCCATTATCATCAACATGGCAGCATCCAGGCAGGCATGGTGCAGGAGGAGCAGAGAGCTCTACATCTTCACCTGAAGGCTGCTAGTGCCTGACTTCCAGGCAGCTAGGATGAGGGTCTTAAGGCCCACACCCACAGTGACACACCTACTCCAACAGGGCCACACCTCCTAGTAGTGCCACTCCCTGAGCAGAGCATATACAAGCCATCACAATGGCTTTAACCCCAGAACAGGAGGGGTAGAGGAAGAGCTGGTCCACATAGAGAGTTCCAGCCAGGTAAGGGTATGTGGTGAAAGTTCTGTCTAAAAAAGAAAAAATATTAGAAGTATTAACTTAGATATGGATAATTTACTTACATGATAATTCTTAAGTTTGCTATTTCAGTGATGAAATACCGTGGCCAAAGCAAGTTGGAAAGGAAAGGGTTTATGTGGTTTATACTTTCACATCACTGTTCTTCATTGACGGAAGTCAGGACAGGAATGTCAGTGAAGCAGGCACCTGGAGGCAGGAGCTGTGCGGAGGCCATGGAGGGTGCTGCTTACTGGCTTGCTCCTCATGGCTTGCACAGCCTGCTTTCTTACAGAATCCAGGACCACCAGCCCAGGGGTAACACCACCCACAATGGGCTTGGCCCTTACCCCCATCAATTGGTAATTAAGAAAGTGCCCTACAGCCTGGTATGAAAGAGGCCTTTTTAAAATAAGTAAATTAATTTTTGAGACCGTGTCTTCACTATGTAATTCTGGCTGTGCTGGAACTCACTATGTAGACCAGGCTGGCCTTATGCTCACTGAGGTCTGCCTGCCTGTATCTCCCCAAGGGATTAAAGGCAGATACCAGGCTTGGCTATAGGCATTTTCTTTCTTTCTTTTTATTTATTTTTATGTATGAGTACACTGTTGCTGTCTTCAGACACATCAGAAGAGAGCACTGGATCCCATCACAGATGGTTATGAGCCACCATGTGGTTGCTGGGAATTGAACTCAGAACCTCTGGAAGAATAGTCAGTGCTCTTTTTTTTTTTAAATTTATTTATTTTATTTTTGTATATGAGTACACTGTAGCTGTCTTCAGACACACCAGAAGAGGGCATTGGATCCCATTACAGATGGTTGTGAGCCACCATGTGGTTGCTGGGGTTTGAACTCAGGACCTCTGGAAGAGCAGTCGGTGCTCTTAATCACTGAGCCATCTCTCCAGCCCCAGGCATTTTCTTTTTTTTTTTTTTTTTTTGTTCTTTTTTTTGGAGCTGGGGACTGAACCCAGGGCCTTGCGTTTGCTAGGCAAGCGCTCTACCACTGAGCTAAATCCCCAACCCCCCAGGCATTTTCTTAAGAGAAGTTCCCTTCGCTTAGGTGATCGTTAGCTTGTGTCAAGTCGATATAAAGCTATCCAGCATAGCATTGGGTAAAATCTTATACCCAGCACACTTTCAGTTAGTTATATCCTTAAAAGGAATACAAGGGAGTGATGCTCACTGGTTAAGAGCAGGAGCTGCTCTTCCAGAAGCCCCAGGTTCATATCCCAGCTCCCACATGACTTGCTTCTGGACCCCACGGGTGCTGTATGCTTATGGCGCACAGACATATGCAAGCAAACATCAAGACACAAAAAAGTAAATCTTTTTTTTTTTTTTGGTTCTTTTTTTCCGGAGCTGGGGACCGAACCCAGGGCCTTGCGCTTCCTAGGCAAGCGCTCTACCACTGAGCTAAATCCCCAACCCCAAAAAGTAAATCTTAAAGGAACAAAATAAGTTAAGTATGAAATAAAGTTGATCTATGTAGTGGCACCTGTAATTCAGCACTTGAGGGATTTGGGCAAGAAGAGTCCTGGTTCCAAGACAGCCTGGACCAAACTCAGAGGAAGGGGAGCGGGAGGAGAGAGAGGGGGAGGGGGAGAAGGAGGGAGGTAGGGGGAGAAAGAGAGGAGAGGGAGAGGCAGGCAGGGAGGGAGGAAAGAGAGAGAGAGAGAGAGAACGAGAAAGCGAGAACAGTTTTAAGGTTTAAGTTGATGACAGCATTCTTTCTGTCAAGCACAAGGCCCTCAGTCCCCACCCTCCCAATCCCCCCAAAAAATGTAAAGGGAGACTTGGAAAAGACTGATTTGCAAGCCTAGAGTGTGAGTTTTGTATTACAGAGTTTGCCTTAAGCATTATTCCATTGGCAAATTGTGTGTGTGGGGGGGGGCTTTGTTGTTTTGTTTGTTTGTTTAAAGTGAGAATATTCTTCCAGCTGGTAGCGTTAAGGGTTTTTTTGTTTGTTTTTTAAGATTTATTTTATTTATGTGAAGAGCAGTCAGCACTCTTAACCAGCCATCTCTCCAGTCCTGGGTTTTTTTGTTTGTTTGTTTGTATATTTGTTTTTGTTTTTTTCAAGACAGGGTTTCTCTGTGTAGCCCTGTCTGTCATGGAACTCAGTTCTGTAGACTGGGTTGTCCTTACACTCACAGAGATCTCTCCCTCTGCTTCCCAAGTGCTAGGATTAAAGGCGTGTGCCACCACTGTCTGGCCCATTGTTAATTGTCAGTTCCTTATTGTCTTAGTTAGGGTTTTACTGCTGTGCACATATACCATGACCAAGGCAACTCTTATAAGGACAGCATTTAATTGGGGCTGGCTTACAGGTTCAGAGGTTCAGTCCATTACCATCAAGGTGGGAGCATGGCAGCTTCCAGGCAGGCATGGTGCAGGAGGAGCTGAGAGTTCTACATCTTCATCTTAGAGGCTGCTAGTGGAAGACTGACTTCCAGGCAGCTAGGGTGAAGTCTTATGCCCATTCCCACAGTGCTACACCTATTCTGACAGGACCACACCTTCTAATAGTGCTAGTCCCTGGGCTGAGCATATACCAACTATCACACTTATATAATTAACACTAAGGACTGGAGAGATGGCTCAGTGGTTAAGAGCACTGACTGCTCTTCCAGAGGTCCTGAGTTCAAATCCCAGTACCCCCACATGGTGGCTCACAATCATCGGTAATGGGATCCGATGCTCTCTTCTGGTGTGTCTGAAGACAGCTGCAGTGTACTTATATACAATAAATAAATAAATCTTTAAAAAAAAAACACTAAGGGCATACTATATTTTGTTTATAAGTAATATTGTTTTCCTTTTAAACTATTTTACCATTATTGCTATTTAGAACAAAACAAAACAAACAAAAAATCCTCGCCGTGTAGCCCTGTTGACTATCCCGGAACTCCCTAGGTAGACCAGGCTGGGCTCAGACTACTACACATCAAATACTGGAATTACAGTCAGGTACTGACATGCCTGGCTATAATTTATTTCTTTTTAAATCTGTAGAACATCTAGTTTCTCTGATGGTTTCCTCCTCCTCCTCCTCCTCCTCCTCCTACTCCTCCTCCTACTCCTCCTCCTCCTCCTCCTCCTCTTCTCATTATTACTGTGTATCTATTTGGCGCATGTGTACATGGGAGAGGGAGAACTCCACTGTGCTGTATGGAGGCTAGAAGACAACTTACAGGCGTTTCCTCTCCCATCTGGGTTTCAGTGGCAGGCACCTTTACCCACTAAACCATCTTACTGGCCCCCTTCCTGGTTCTGTTAGAAGTAAATGAGCGGGTAAACTATGTAAAGTACCTAACACATATTGTTTTGACCCTGAATGTTCTTTTATTGCATTTTTATTTGTCGTGTGGGCATGTATACCTCTGACATGGTGTCAGGTCTAAGTGATGACTTGATTCTGTCTTTTCACCGGGTTGGTCCTGGGTATTCGACTTAGGTTGTCAGGCGTGGAGGCAGGAACCTCTGTGCACGAAGCGTCTTTTATCCCAGAATCCCCGAGAAAGCCGCGGTTACTGGAAAGGATTGGATGCTGGCATCTCAGCGTTCCTGTCTCCTCACTTGTTCCACTACCTTGCAGAGAGAGCATTTTGGTTTAGAAACCTTTGCTTTCGGCAAATATTTTCCTAGATAGCTTCCACGCCCCGTAGATACAGTCCTATTCCTGAAGCGTCTCTTACTGTCTGTGACGAGCTGACTTCTTCCCCTGTGGTGTCGGCAGTTTCGGAAACTCCAGCGTGGGACGATGGTGTGCATTCCTTGTATCGTCATTCCAGTGCTGCTCTGGATCTTCAAAAAGTTCCTGGAGCCATACATATACCCCGTGGTCAGTCGCATATGGCCGAGAAAAGCTGTACAGCAATTGGACAATAAGAATACGGGCAAGGTAGACTGCAAGGTAAAGCCTCCGAGTTCGCGGGAGACGGGTGCGGGGCAGCGCTGGGGAACCGCAAGCTTCTGGAAGGGCGAGCCTCTGGAATTGGAAGCTTTGTCTCAGTTTTAGTTACTGACATTCGGTCGGAAGATTTGAAACTAGGCTTCTGATTAATGTGTTGTCTTTTTGCCTCCCTTTCCCCACCTGACATGGGGATTGAACCCTGGGCCAGGAGCCGGCCAGGAAAGCCCTGTACCTCGGAGCTGCATCCCTAGGCCCAATGTAAAGGTGGTTTTGTACGGGAATGAATGTTTGGAACACCCCTGTCTTCACTGGTCCCTGCAATATTGACTCTGCAGCTCTCTGAATTAATTAACCTGCATAATTCTGGAAGTTAATGCTAAAGTTTATTGTCTGCTTCTACAAAGATTGTTTCCTAAAGTCAGTACCTTTTTGTTATCATAATTCTGGATTCTTTTTTTCATTCTAGGGTGCAGATACAAATGGATTCTCCACAAAAGGACCAACAGAGGTCTCCGATAAAAAGAAAGACTAGTGTGGTTCTCTTGAAGGCCCTGGGCTGTTTCCAAATGGACCTGATAACATGAAGCACCTTCTCTGTCTCTGACCTTTTTTCTCTGAGACCAGGATTCTAGATAATAGTTTAGCTTCTGCCTGATACTAATCAGGGAGTACAGGTATTTATATTTAAAATTCCAGTAGTTATATTTAATGACCATACCGAAGTTCCCTTTTCATTAAAGTAGCTTTCATTTCTATTATTCCGTTTTACTGCTAGGAACAAATAGGAGGTCTGTGTGAGCAGACACTCAGAGCCCAGTCCTTAGGCCTTTGCCTTCTTTCTCATGAGTTTGCCGTTTTCACTTCCCGTGGGCTCTTGTACCTTGAGTGGGAGGAGTCTTAGCGTGACACAGGGCGGTCTGCGGTGGGATGCGACGTGATTACTGATCACTACCAAGCACAATGGCCAGCAGATGGCCGAGAATAGTCACTGCTCCAAGGAACCTGGGAAAGGAACTAGGGAAGCTTCTTTGAAAGCTCTAACATCGACATCATCGTCAGTCACACAACTTCTAATTCTCTGTACTTCTAGTCCTGACAATGTATTAAACACCCATTTAACTTGTGGTTCTTTCTTTTTGTCTCTTCATATTTGAAAGGGTTTTTTTTGTTGTTGTTGTTGCTGTTGGTTTTTAGTTTCTTTGTTTTTTTTTTTCTTTTTTCTTTGGTTTTGTTTGTTTGTTTGTTTGTTTTGAGACAAGGTTTCTATGTGCAGCCCTGGCTGTCCGAGTTTGTTCTGTAGACCAGGTTGGCCTCGAACTCACAAAGATCTTCCTGCCTATGCCTTCCTGCTGCTGGGATTAAAGGCACACAGCACTGCTGCCCAACAGAAAGATATATCTTAATATATTAATACAATAACATTATAATATAATTATATACATAATATATATTATATATGTATTAAGGTTAACAAGTAAAATCTCAGAACCGTGATGCATGAAGACAGTGGGTGAGCGGAAGTCAGCACCACAGTGAGTGACTTCCACAGCAGCGCCTTGCCTGATTTTGTCTAAAGCAGCTGGGGGATCTGATCTTGGGAAACGTCAATCCTGTCCCTGAAGCCTGTGACCCCAGCTGAGGCAAGAGGATTCCAAGTTCACACCTGGCTTTCACTGCAGAACGAGTTTGAATCTAACTTAGGCACATTTCGTGTCAAAATTTAAAGATGCAAAAAGGGTTGGAGATGTAGCCCAGTGACAAACTGTTTGCTTAACCTGAAGCCCTGGGTCCAGCCCACGCCCTGTGCATCCGTCAGTGTAGCAGAGGATGGTCTTGAACTTCTGCTCCTCCTGCCAGTACCTCCTAAGTGATCCGGTCACAGGTGTGTACTATCATACCTGTGCTTCTGCCCCCACGTCCACACCCCACACCCACACCCCACACACTTTTGTTCTTTTGAAATAGGGTCTCATCACTTAGCGCCGATTGGTCTAGAATTCATGACACCAGTAGCCTCCCAAGTGCTTCCGTTAGAGGCATGAGCCACTATTCCTCGTTTAAAATAGATGTTTGTGTCGAATACACACATGATTGGTTTTATTACACAGCAGGGTTTTTTTGTTGGTTTCTCAGGGACGGGTGGGAAGATTGTGTTTTGAAGCAAGGTCTCTATGTGGTTCTGGCCGCCCTGGGGCTCAGTTCCATTAGCTGGCTTCTGACAGCAGTGCCAACAGGGCTCAGGACACTTGCTGCTTCTGTTAAAGATCTAAGTTTGGTTCCCAGCACCCACATGGTGCCTCACAACCATCAGTAAGTCCAGTTCCAGTGGATCTGATGCCCCCTTGAGAGCTCCTTTGGCACCAGAGATGTGTGTGGTGTGTATGCAAACATGTAGGCAAAACACTCCTATAGGTATATAAATCTGAAAAAAGGAAAACCAGCACCATCTATCACATCATGTGCCATCAATTTATCTTCTTATTTATCATTGCTTATGATCATCTGTCATCTGTCTTTGCACCATCTAGATACTTAACAATCATGTGGTATCCAGAGTATACTTAGGAACACTGTGGCTCTGAATTACATGGTTTCCACCTATCAATGCCCATTCGCTGAACTGATTATAAAATCAATCTAGCTTTCAGTTCTGAAATATAAGGAGTTTAGGGGTGTTAGTCCATGCCTGTAATCTTAGCACTTGGGATCTTGTGGCAACAGCATACGGAGAGTTCAAAGTCATCCTGGGTTACAGAGTGGAATCCTGCTGCAAACAAAACTGAAGAAAAGGACTGGAGAGATGGCTCAGCGGTTAAGAGCACTGACTGCTGCTCTTCCAGAGGTCCTGAGTTCAATTCCCAGCACCCACATGGTGGCTCACAACCATCTGTAATGGGATCCGATGCCCTCTTCCGGTGTGTCTGAAGACAGCGACAGTGTACTCACATACATTAAATAAATAAATAAATAAATAAATAAATCTTTAAAAAAAAAAAAATAAAGAAAAAGAGCGGGGTTGGGGATTTAGCTCAGTGGTAGAGCGCTTGCCTAGGAAGCACAAGGCCCTGGGTTCGGTCCCCAGCTCCGAAAAAAAAAGAACCAAAAAAAAAAAAGAAAAAGAGCCACTCAGCGCGGTAATTTCATAGCCTTGAGCCAAATAGTGTGAGAAAGGCCGTTACAGAAATAGCATACACTTCATGAAGAGAATGGGCCCACAGATATTCATGGCATATTTATCAGGAAAATGCTAATTAGAACCACAGTGAGAACCTACCAGGACAGTTAAAATTTAAGATCAAGTGTTGAGAGTATAGAGTTTCTTGTTTTTTTAACATGTGGAGGTTTTGCCCGCATTTATGTCTCTGCACCATTTGCATGCCTGGTGCCTGAGAAGGCCTGAAAAGGGCATCAGGTCCCCTGGAACTGGAGTGACATACATTAGTGAGCCACCATGTGGGTGCTTGGAATTGAATCCCAGTACTCTGGGAGAGCATTCAGTGCTCTTAACTGCTTGCTGGTCCATCCCTGCAGACCTCCATAGTCCAGATTTATAAGGTACCAGTGGGTTTCAGTTGGGCCCACATGGCCCTAATTGGCTGAACTTGAGCGTGCAAATAGGCCTGACTAATCAGGAAAGGTTGGTCAGGTCTGGTGGAGGAGTAGGGAGGAACAGAAGGCTGACCAAAAGTTGCTAGAGGGTCAATCAAACTTGTTAAAATGTTTCCGTTCAGGCGGTGGCTGCAGACTGCTTGTGGTGTGGCTGCTTCCTTGGGTAGGTTCTTGTTTCTCTGCTGACTTCAGCTGCTGTAGAACTGTCACTATATCGATGCCCCCACTGTATCTGTGCCCCATGTCCTGTTCATAGTAATCCCTTCAATAGTAATCCCTTACTCCCTTCTCTGCAGAGCCTTCCTTTGTCTGGGTGCTTTGGGAGGTCCTCCCAGGGTTTCTGATCCAGGTGACCTTGGCCTAGCTCCTTTGGTGTTAACTGTCTGTCACAGGCTGGTGTCTGTCACCGTCCTGCTAATGATGTGGGGGTAGAAACAATTATAATGCAATGAGAAATGACCAGACGGTCACTCACCAAACTACAGGCATTTCTTCCTGTGACATTTTACTGGTTCTCGGAAAGGCAGTTTCAGCAACCTTGTTGAACACCTCGTGACTCTGGGGTAAAGTGTCCTCCAGGAAGCCACAACTGACTGCACCACACACAAAAAGTACAAAAAACCACAGGACATACAGATATACCATTAGGCCAGCAGTCCATGCTGCTGGCTCCTGGGAAACTCGTTTCTGCCTAATGAGTCTTGCAGCATCATTAAATAATTAAATCCCATTAAAAAATGTGACTGGAGAGGTACCTCAGCACTGAAGGGCACTGGCTACTCTTCCAGAGACCTAGGTTTAATTCCTAGCATCTGCGTGGTGGCTCGGAGCCATCTGTAACTCCAGTTCCAGGGGATCCGATGCCTTTTTCTGGTCTTCTCAGGCACCAGACATGCAAGCAGTGCACAGACATACATGCAGGCAAAATACCTATACACAAAATAGAAATAAAGTCAAACTTTAAAGTAAAGCATGCTCAAGAGCTGGGAAGCTGGCTCTGCCCCTTCCCGGCTGCAGCACTCAGGAGGATGGGCCCTGCACCTTGCCTGGGCAGCACGGTAGAGTTGGCCCTGTTTGCTGGGTTTATGGGGGAGCTGCCCCTGCCTCTGGCACTGGGGAAGCTAGCTGGGGCAGTGCTGGAGATCTCACCCTGGTGGTGTGAGTGTGGAGAGCTGCAGGCTGACCAGCTCAGCTATTGCGCAGGCCCAGATCCAGGGCCCACTCCAACACCTACTCCATTGATGAACTTCTGGAGCACATGGAGGGGCCAGTCCTGCAGATCCAAAGCTGCAGGATCTCGACCACGCAGAGCAACAACAGGATGTCTAAGACTTTCAGTGAGGATTTCTAGTGTAGCACGGTTGATCGTGTAGCAGAGGATTGATAGTGTAGCAGAAGTCAGAACCAGACCAACGGCTCACCGCAATGAACATTTGCAGGTAAAGAAGTGTGGACAAAAGGGTGTACCTGAGACACACTGTGACACACTGCAGCTTCCACAGTGACTTTTTTTTCTTTTGAAAAGGTTCAAGGGTGGAGGTCAGGTATGAAGGGATGGGGAGATGAGTGAGATTGGGGTGGAAGATGTGAAATTCACAAAGAATCAAAAACAGTTAAGTAAAAAAAAAAGCATGATCTAGTGAATAGATTTTTACCTACTTTAGCTCAAAGTCACAAATAACTAAATCTGATTTCAGTCCACACCACATACAGTTCTAGTTCTTCAAATCTTACTAGATAATTTATTTGTATCCAGTGTTAGAGGTCCGCCCTGTCGTGCCTGGAAGGCATCCACCCTAAATACCATCACCCTGGGCTTTAAGGTCTAATAGACAAGTTTTGGAGGGATACATACATGGAAACCATAACATGCCTATTCGAAATATCCTTGGGACCATTATATGAGTCAATTCAGCTGGACATACTAAAGTCATGCCCAGCTTTTAATCATTGAGTTTGTTTGACTGATTGCTTGTTTGTTTTGCTTTTGCAGGCTTCAGGATTGAATCCAGAGTACTGCACATTCACATAAGCAAGCTAGGGTTGTAGATGTGCCCCACCAGATGCAGATGCTGCCCCCTTTGAGCACTCCAAGTGTTCTCTAAGTTGTTGTCAGAGTATTATGACATGGCAATAGGGAAGAAAAGGATAGCTGGGTGTTGCTTGCACAATAAAAATATAGAATGCGCTTATTTATGAGCAAGCTACAGGGCTGCAAGGCACAGGAGGAGAAGCAAAAGCCTTTGCTTTTTGGTCTTGTGGTTGGTTTCTGTTTCTGTTTGTTTTCTTTCGTTGAGTCGGGGTCTTAAGCAGCCTAACCTGGCTTTGTAGCTAGCTGAGAATTTCCACTTTGAACTCCCAATTCTTCCTCCAACTCCCAAATGCTGGCCTTACAATGTTTTTGCCACTAACCACAGTTGGCTTTGAACTCTCAATTCTGCTACCTCTGCCTCCAAAAGAAAGCATTTATTATGAAGATCAGCGGATATTACAAGAAAATTACTTTGATCATATCTAATCATAGACCATCAATGTATCTGAAGCAAATACTGACAGAACCAGAGAACAGATCAATGTCCTGCCATTAGAGCTAGAGGCACTGGACCCCATCACCCAGGTGCTGGGGACACAGCTCAGTGCTGCAGCGTTTGCCCAGCATGTACTGAATTCGATCTTCAGTACCACAAACCAACAAAACCCATCCTTTACCATGGACAGAACAACCAGACAGGACATGGGAGACTTGAGCTACCTGAAAGACTGCCATGGTATTCAGTATTGCTTTTGGAATAGCTTTGTGTGGGTTTGAATGAGTTCTGTTTTAATACCAGAGGGAATGTATCCTTATATCTGCAGATGCAAATTCCACTCTGAAGACGCTGGTGAATCTGCAAATTTCAACATGTTAATTTTCAAAATGAATTTGTTCAAAAGCCATTCCTCTGGGGCTGGACCTAAGCTACGCCAGTCATTCTTTTCCTTCCTGTAATTGAGCACTTTGGTTGTGTGTGTGTGTGTGTGAAGCCTGCAGCTCCACTAGTCCTTGAGTGTCACAAGGTCCGGACTAAGTCTATTGTTTATTATCTCTGCCTATTTGGCTTGACTTAGAATGACCTGGAAGATTGAGAGATTGAGGCATGCCCTTGTGTGTGTTCGTTCAGGTGTTTCTGGAGAGGATTAACTGAGGATTTGGTGTGAATATGAGTGGCACCATTCCAAAGGTCGAAGAGCACACAGTGTTTTCATTTCTCTTCCTTTCTTCTTCTTCTTCTTCTTCTTCTTCTTCTTCTTCTTCTTCTTCTTCTTCTTCTTCTTCTTCTTCTTCTTCTTCTTCTTCTTCTTCTTCTTCTTCTTCTTCTCCTTCTTCTTCCTCCTCTTCTTCCTCCTCCTCCTCTTCTTCCTCTTCCTCCTTCTTCCTCTCTCTCTCTCTCTCTCTCTCTCTCTCTCTCTCTCTTTCTTTCTTTTTCTTTTCTATTTTTTTTTTTTAGACAGAGTTTCTCTGTATAGCCCTGGCTGTTCTGGAACTCACTCTGTAGATCAGGCTGGCCTCAAACTCAGAGATCTTTCTGCCTCTGCCTCCTGTGTGCTGGGGATTATGAAGCACCACCACCCAGCTGGACACATAGTTGGCATAGTTGGCATCTCTTTGCATCCTGACTGGATAGGGAAACAGGTAGGAGCCACCATCTCCTGCTTCCCTCACCCCTTGTTTCCCTTTGAATTCTCTCCTCCTTCTACCCCTCCTCCTCCTCCTCCTCTTCCTCCTCCTCTTCCTCTTCCTCCTCCTCCTTCTTCTCCTTCTCTTCCCTCTCCTCTCTCTCCCCCCCTCATTTCTGTGATTCTTGTGTTGAGTGTATGGTGTGTGAGCATGTGTTTGAGTGTACGGTGTGTGAGCATGTGTTTGAGTGTACGGTGTGTGAGCACGTGTTTGTGTGTACGGTGTGTGAGCACGTGTTTGTATGGTGTGTGAGCACGTGTTTGTGTGTATGATTTCAGGTACGTGCATGGTGTGGTGTGCAGAGGTCAGAGGGCCACCTTGGATGCCTTTGCCTTCCATCTTGTTTGAGACAGGGTCTCTAGTTTGCTATTGTTCCCTGTTAGCTAGTGAAAGTGCTTTTGGGAATTCTGTATCTCCACCCCCAACTCCACCTCACCCGATGCAGACTGTGATTACAGACCAGTGCTGCTGCACGATTGGAGTTCTGGGATTCCAGCCCAGGTCTTCACATACACTAGCACTTCATCACGGAGACCTCATCCCACCCCTAGTGTTTTGGTATTTTAAGATGTCATGTTCTTGTGTGTCTGAAGATAATAGACAGAGTAAATAAAAGACATCATGTAGTGCAGGCTGGCCTTGAACTTGCTACATAGCCAAGGATGACCCTGAATTCTTTGTTCTTCTTTTCTTTGTTTTTTTTTTTTTTTTTTTAAAGACTTGTTTATTTATTCTGAATATAGTGTTCCGACTGCATGTATGCCTGCAGGTCAGAAGAAGGAACCAGATCCTATTGTAGATGGTTGTGTGCCTCCATGTGGTTGCTAGGAATTGAACTGAGAACCCCTGGAAGAGCAGCCGACACTCTTAACCTCTGAGCCATCTCTCCAGCCCAATGGGGAATTCTTTTTTTTTTTTTTTTTAGATTTTATTTTTTATTTAAGTACACTGTTGCTGCTGTCTTCAGACACACCAGAAGAGGGCATCAGATCTCATTACAGATGGTTGTGAGCCACCGTGTGGTTGCTGGGAATTGAACTCAGGACCTAAGGAAGAGCAGTCAGTGCTCTTTACCGCTGAGCCATCTCTCCAGTCCCCAATGGAGAATTCTTGATCCCTCTGACACCACTTCCCAAATGTTAGGATTACAGGTGTGGATAACGGCGTCTACCTTCACAAACACGTTTTTACATAAGCAGGCATCTGTACCATCCTGTGCAATGGCTGGCCCTTGTCAGGCGCCTTCCTATTTTTAGCTAGCTCCCCAGGCGCCTTGTGTTTTAGTTTGCTTTGTTGTTCTGCTGCAAGCTCAGGGAATTTACTGGCAATTGATATTGGAAAGAGAAATGTCTAGGCTGGCAAAATGGCTGAGTGGGAAACGGCGTTTGCTATCAATCCCGGTGAACTGCGTCCATTACAGGATCCGTATGAGTAGGAGGAGGAAAACCTCTTCTACTCTTCTACAAGTTGTCCTTCATTCTCTACACACGTGCTGCGGCATGCGCTATTCCCTCCAATACATGTAAAAGTAAAGTCTAGCATTTGTACAGCACTTTGCAGAGAACACCGGCACAGGGAGGTTGTACAATAAAGCGATCGCTGTTTCATAGGGTTGTTTGGAAAAATAAACACAATATCATACAGCACATAGGAAATAGTCTATAACACGAATGGTTATTGCCATAATGGCCGCTATTTGTAAGAATTTTAGCTGAGGAGTGGTAAATACTCAAGGGTATTAATTTGGTGACCTCAGGTCACTTGACTTCAAATTCCGTATTTCTCTCTAAGACAGTGTTTCATGTAGCCAGGCTAGCTTCTGTATGTAGCAGAATGGCCTTTGCCATTTAAGTACTCATTATGGGTTCAAATTCCATAGGTTTTTTTTTTTTTTTTTTTTTTTTTTTGAGACAGGGTCTTGCTATGCGGCTGTGGCTGGCTTGCTATTCGTTATGCAGCCCATACTGATCTTGAACTCTGAACAATCCTCCTTTAGGCTCTCAGGTAAATCCCATACTTTTGACGCTATACAATATTGATTCTTATTCCGGTGGGACTAATCCTGATTTTATTGCCGAAGAGTCTAGTAGATTTTTCTGTTAAAAATATTTTATTTTTTAATTCTACAAAGCCCACAAAAGATTTGCCATTGGTGTGATTATCCAGCGGGAATTAACAGGCAACTTAATCTCAATTAAGTTAACAGTACAGGCGCGCTCAGCCAGTCCCTGGAGCCTAGAGTTTTTGGTTTCTGCACTTTGCCACGTGGCTATGTGGTTGCCCAGGAGACGCTAGGAGGATGGAACGCCGGAAGGACTACATTTCCCAGAAGCACGCGCGCTCGGCGTGCCCCGGGACCGCCCGCTGCTGGCGCGCGCTTAGCCGTTCGGTCCCCAGCCGCGTCCTCCGTCGCTTCCCTCTTCTCACTTCAGCTCTTGCGTCTCCGCACCGACAGCCGCTGGGGCCGCTGGGGCCGCCGGAGCGCGGTCGGAGCAGGAGCCGCTGAGCTACGGAACCATGGAGGCCTAAGCCAGCGTGCACACCCGGCCCCCTGTGCGCCCGCGCTCTCGCTCCCTTGCTGCCTGCCCGCCGCGGCTGGAAGCGGAGTCCGCGCCGCTGACACAGGTGGGCTTCCCCCGGTGCGGCACCGCCCCGCGGGGTCTGTGCCGGGGCGACCGGCCGCGCGCCGGAGGGCTGCGGTTCGGGAAGGTTGGGCCGCCCGGAGCGGTGCAGAGATCGGCGGGCCTCGTCTGTCCGCCCCCTCGGCGCCCGGGTGTGCAGAACCAAGTGAATTGGACCCTTGGCCATCCCGCCCGGACCTAGGGGTTGCCGGAATGGCTGGAGCTTCCGGACACTCGGGACAGCCGAGGTTGGCTGGACAAATGGGCGTGTGGTGGGCAGGTCCGTAGTGTGTTGCGTGTCTGACATACACGTTTTTATTGCGATTTCATTCTATACCGTAAAAGACATGCTTTGGAACTATCCCTAAAGTACAGCTCACTAGCTTTTAGTCTGTTCACATGATCGTGCCTCCTTACAGCAATCCCTCAACATTTTTATCTCCTCGAAAGAGGTCTGTACCCATTTGCAATCGCTCCTACTCCCTCCTTCACGCCCTGCAACCATTGGTCTATTTTTTGCCTCGGTGGATTTGCTTGAGTCATTGGGTGTTAGCTGAAGGATGAAAAGGGCCACACTGGGTGTGAGGGAAGTGGGGTGATAAAGCAGGTGGAAGAAAGTACTGGACAACAGTGAAGGGATGGCTGTAATAGGGCTAGCAAAGCCCTACCCTGACTGGGGATAGAGGAAGTGGAATCCTTGGAAGTCTAGAGAGGAGGTTCTGGGCAGGAAGATGAGGAAATGGGAGTGGAGTTGATGGGGAGCAGTGTAACCTTCCCAGAACCAGGTGCTTGTGCCTGAGTTGAGGACTCAGTTTGTAGAAATAGGTGAATGGTTGCTGCAGAGGATGAAGCTCATGGGTTTCTAGAACGACTGTCCTGCTCTGGGGTTTTTATTTTAGATAATATTCTTGGCAACTCAGAGAAACTGTACAAGGGTGAATATCCCCATCTAGAAAATGGGGTACTTGGCTAAGCTCCCAAAGTAGCTGAGAGTTCAAGATCAGCCTGGTCTACGGCGTGAGTGAGTTTCGGTACAGCCAGAGCTACATAGAGAAACCTTGTCTCAATAATAAAACAAAACAAAACAAAAATCTGTGTCAGACTATGTTAAGCAGTCTGTACTTGGTTTGGTAAGGTCTTACTGCTTTGTGGAAAGGTTTAGACAGGCTGGTGCAGTGGTTCTCAACTTTCCTAATGCTGCAACCCTTTTAATACAGTTTCTCATGTTGTAGAGACCCCCCCACACACCATAAAATTATTTTTATTGCTACTTCACTGTTACGAATCGCAAAGTAAATACCTGTGTTGTTTGATGGTCTTAGGTGACCCTTGTGAAAGGGTCATTTGACCCTAAAGGGGTTCTGACCCACAGGTTGAGAACCACTGGAGGTATTAGTAGTAGAATTAGAATCCCTGCCTGGCATGCACAGGGCCCTGGGTTTGATCCTCAGTGTCATGAGGAAGAAAAAACAAACAAACAAAAAAGAAAACAAATATTGAACTAAGATAGTGTAGTTTCACGTACCATTCTGAGCTCCAGTGATGCCAGTTTAGTTCTCTCTACCTTCCCACTCATGCCCATTCTCTCATAATCAGCTTTTCAGTAACACCTGTAGGAGGTTGGTGTCCATCCCTCTTCTTTTAATATCTGTACAATACCATCGGCAAACTTACAAGGCTTACTTCTCAGTGTCATCAATGTCTAGAAGGACTTTGTTTTTAAAAGTTGTTATCCTTTGAAGTTTTATTATCTTTGTGGAAGAATAGAGTGCACGACAAGGGAGTGCTGGGCTGGGCAGGAACTGGGTACTGCTCTCCTTAAAATCTGTTTGATAGAAGGGGACTGAGCAGTCCCCAAAACGCATCCGTGTCTCACTCGATGAAGTAGAGTTTCCTCCCACACTGGAACATGGAATTCGGGGTAACCTGAATCTGTGTTCCCAGGTCTTGGTCACTCAGAATGGCTCCAGAATAAGGTATCAAATTTTATTTCCTTGAAAAACAAGCATTCGGTGTCTGCAGGGTCCCAGGAGCTCCTGCTGTCCTTCGATTCCACTTTTACAGAAGAGTATGGCTCATTCTGTGCAAAACAACACAAGGTCGCCACAATTGACCGTCTTTTGTTGTTCTTGTTTCCTCCTCCTTTTCTTCCTCCTCCTTCTTTTCTTCCTCCTCCTCCTTTTTGGATTTTTGAGACAGGGTTTCTCTTTGTAGCCCTGGCTGTCCAGGAACTCACTCTGTAGACCAACCTGGCCTCAAACTCAGAGATCCTTCTGCCTCTGCCTACGGAGTGCTGGTTAATTAAAGGCATCTCCTGCTCCTAAGAATCCATGTGATTGGGTCAGTTCCATACAGGTTATCCAGGTAAATCTCATATAGTATTGCTTGTTTTTAAAAATAGTAATAATAATATTAATATTAATATTATTATTGCTATCGATTTTTACTTGGGTGCTGGGGATCTGAGGTCAGTTCCTATTTGTGTGGCAAATACTTTTCCTGGCGGAGCATCTCCCCAGCCCCCACTTTCTTTGTCCTTAATTCAGTCACATCTTTGAAGTCTCTCCACTTCCCTTTAACTTCCCTAAAACCTTTTTATGCCACAGCCTCCAAAGTACGGGCTCAAGCCACCGTGCCTAGCTTTTATGGCAGCAACATAAACTTGAGTTACACAGATGAAATGTGCTCCCTCTGGAGCCTGTTATTCTGCCTCTCACAAACATGCTTTGGAATATTTTGCTCTGCTACAGATGTAACGAGAGTTCAGTATTTAAGTCAGGGATGCAGCTGATGGGCTAGTCAGAGAATGCTGGCCTTTGACTTTTCAGAGACTGTAAACAAACACTGAGAAGTACCTGTGGCACTTGCAGTGCCACTGTGGTAAATGAGCTCTTTAAGTGAGTAAGCATAAAGCAGTCCAACACCATGTGACATTCCTCCCCTCCTTCCCTCCTTCCCTTCCCCTCCCTTCCCCTCCCCCACCCCTTCCTCTCCACCCCTTTCTTTAACAGGGTCTGACTACATAGTCCATACAGGCTATTCATCATAGTTTTAAAATGTTAGATGCTTATAACCAGAATACACACCTGCACACACAGACTCACATGTACATACTCATACACACTTGCATACACACAATCTCTCTCTCGGGCAGTGCTTGTTCTCATGTACAAGGTGAGAAGACTAGGATTCTCCAAGACACCCCAATTCAGCAGGAAAAGAAGGTGCTCGAAGAGTGGGACTATTTGCAGTCGGGCTGAGTGGCGGGGTATTTGGACTTGAAGTTCCTTCTCAAGTACTATGACTCAGCCCTACACGGGTGAGTGCATGTGTCAGAAAGCAGAATGACAGGGTGGCAGCTGCTCCTCTCCTCCCTGGGACAGAGGTGGAAAGGATTTGTGGAAGTCCTCTGGTGTGCTGCCCTGCTCCACATTGCTAAAGAGCTGTAGAAATCACCCTGTCCCAGGCGTGAGGCACTGGCTCCTGATGATGACGCCTCTGAGAGGCTTTTAGCATCGAGGCAATGGCAATTATGAAGAGCTGCTCCTGTCTTCAAGCTTAATGTCCTCAGTATAAAGCAGAGCTTAGCTTTCTGAACTTGATGTTGTACTGGTGAATAGTTTACAGGTTATCTTTATATTATTTAAATACTTATATATCTAAATTAGAACTGATCAAGAGGATCGGGAATAAGCCTAAATATGTATATGTGTGTGTGTATATATATGTCTTTATGTGTGTGTATGTCTTTATGTGTGTGTATGTGTGTATATATATGTGAGTGTGTGTATGACTGTATGTGTGTATGTGTGTATATGTATGTATATATGTGTGTATGTGTGTATATATGTGTATGTGTGTATGTGTGTGTCTTTACCAAAAGGCCTATTCTTTCTCTTACTTTTGTATTTTGAAGTCTTTGGGAGAAAAATGTTTTTTGAGACAGAGTCTTATTGAGTAGCCCTGCCTGGCCTGGGTTTGGCTTTGTAGACCAGGCTGGCCTTCAACTCGAAGCGATTCTCCTGCATCTGCCTCCCAAATGCTGGAACTAAAATTGTGTGTCACCACACCCTGCCAATTTTATCCCAGTCTTTCAAAATTGTGCTCTAGAAGTGGCAGTCCCTCCTTGGGGCAGGTCATCACTGAAAAACCTTTTCTTCGTCCTATGATAGTATATTTCTTTTAAAAAATTATTGTAGATTTTATTTATTCTTACGTGTTGTATGTGGAGTTTTGTCTGCACGTATATCTGTGCACCGTGTACAAACAGTGCCTGCAGAGGTCAGAAGGGTGTGGCATCGGATCCATAGGGGGTTGTGAACTGCCATGTGGGTGCTGAGAACAGAACCCTGGGCCCCGGAAGAAGTCGGTGTCCTTATCCTCTGAGCGTCTCTCTGGCATCCCTGGCAGTGCACTTCTTTTCCGGTTGAGTTTGTCATTACATTTTATTTTATTTTTTTTCTAGGCAGGTTTTCACTGTGTAGTTTAACCTTGCCTTGATTTTGGAGCAGCTGCCCCAGCCTTCCCAGGGCTGGGATTACCATCCTGAAAAACTTGTCTTGGCCGGAACACTAAACCAGTAGTTCTAACCTGCGTGTTGGGCCCTTTTGGCGGGAATCAAATGACCCTTTTATAGGGGTCACTTAAGACTATCAGACGACACAGATATTTACATTCGATATGATTCATAACAGTAGCAAAATTACAGTTATGAAGTAGCAGTAAAAAATTTTATGGTTAGGGGGTCACCACATCGTGAGGAACCATATAAAAGGTCACAGTGTTAGGAAGGTTGAGAGCCACTGCTCTAAATGCACCCAACCTTGCTAATCTCAGAAGCTCTGCAAGGTTGGGTCTGGTTAGTACTTGGATAATCTTGACAACTCTTCT